>NC_072396.2:21205277-21507222 GCF_028885625.2 Pongo pygmaeus
GAATGTCATATCAATGGAATCATACAGGATATGGCCTTAGAGTTTGCCTTTTTTCACTTAGCATAATGCATTTGAGATTCATCTATGTTGTTGCATGTATTAGTAGTTTGTTCTTTTTAATTGCTTAACAGTATCTCATTGTAGAGTTGTATCACAGTTTTTTTTTAATCCACTCACCAGCTGATGAACGTTTGAGTGGTTGCCCTCATTTTACTTTTATTATTATTTTCCTTTTGCATAATGGTGTACAATTTACAAGGCTCTTTACATTTGCTTATGTCATGTTATGGAAATATTGCAATTCTAATTTTTTGATGATAATTAATCAGAGTCACAGGGAGCTTAAATGGCTTTCAAGATTTAGCAGCTGAGGTCACAGCTTCGAATTTCACTCTCCCAGGCTTTTGTATACTCTTTCCAGTATACAATACCACATCTCTGGTGTGAAATGGATATTATTGATTGAAAATCTTTATGCATTGGAACATAATAATGTACTGTATATTTAACAGTCTTGAAAAAATAGAGACTCTAATTTTTTTAAAGAAATAAGAATCCTAATTATGTCAATGCAGTGTGGGAGGATGAAAATCAAATTTGGAATCAGACAGTTTTAGATACAAATCCTGGCTATGCCAGTGATTAACTCTGTGACCTGGGGAAAATTGCTTAGCCTCTCTGAGCCTCAGTTTCCTCAGCTTCTTTATAAGAACAATGCTTTCCACCACACTGGCCTCTAAGTGATGATAAAGTGAAGTTATGTGTATATGATGCATCTCACAGAGCAGCTGGAACATACTAGGCATTTCCTATGTTACTTTATTTCTCTCTCTGCCACATGCACACACACACACACACACACACACACACACCTATCCACTGGTGTGAAAACAAAGTGCTGGCAGAATGGTGCAGTGAGGGAAAAGAATTGGAAAGGAACTAAGCCTATGATTGGAGAGGAAGGAATGAAATCAGGGTACCAGTCTGTCTTAGAGTTGCAGTACTGATTGATGTGAAGGCCTTCTCCAACAGAGATGGCCTCAGTCTGTTCTAGTGACCAATCCACCTTGGAGAAAACCCTCATGGTTGCTATCTCTGACTCCTTCCCATCTTCTCTTACCCACAGTCTTTGTTTTTTGCAGAATGAGGATCCGGGCTGATCTTGGATGAAATTGCGTGAAAGGCTCAGTTTGCTGTGGCTCTGCTTTCATGCTTACAGTACCTTCTCCTCCCAGGTCCAAGGAGAATTTTAGGATTCCCTGACTCACCAGAGCATTTCTCTTCCCTTAGTCTTATTCCTGGGAAGCCCCTGGTGCTGTCCTCAGATCCTCTTTTTCTACCATTAAAACTGCCCAGTTCTATCATTAGAAAAAACCTGATAGTGCAATTTACTGGAAGCTCTTGACTTCCTGAACATAACTTTCTGTAATAACTAATGCTAGGTTTAAGTTATATCCTTCTCAGGAATACTTGCATTTTATCAGTAGACACTTCTAAAAAACAGAATACTAATGTAGAATTTCAGGCAGCATGTCACAGTAGGAAGAGCACTAGATTAGCTATCAGCAAATCTGAGCTCTTCTCTTTGTGTTTTGACCAAGTTACTCTAGGAACCGAGACAAGTATCACTTCCTGTCTGAAATGGTCATGTAATATGTGTTCTACCCTTTCTGGAACATTTCACATCATCCCATATGTCAGCCACTATGCAGCCCATTCCCGGACCAACTCTAATTATTCAAGTACCTAAATGCTCCTGGGCTATGCCATTTTTATTCATGATTACCCCTTTCTGGGCACTAAATTCTGCTTCTTTGCTCTATGTGGGGAGCTCTGTGTAGCCTAAGGGCCACATTTACCATGGTGTCTGGCTTCTCTTCTATGCAGAAGTTATGGTGCTATGCTACAATGCCATTGGCCACTGCAGGGAAACATTGGTCTCCCTGTTGTTATTTATCAGCTGTGACCAAGTGTCCCAAGTCTCATCTGACAGAGTCTGGGGCATTTCTACCCCCATCCTACCAAAGGAGCACTATTCTTTGTACCACAAAGAATAGTGACTGATAGAAAAATAAAAATAAAAATAAAAGTTGACATACCAGGGAAACTTTGATTTTTAAAAAACGGAGGATTACCGGAATAAATTTTTTCATAAATCTGTGATAATAGTTTTAAAATTCATGTTAGAAAAATAGAGACTTTGTGAAGAAAGGTCAGTGTACTCTTAGTACATTTTTCTGCATAGTAAATCCTGTCCTTTTGAATAGAATGTAATCTAATACATTAAAAAAAGTCCTGAGGCTTTTATTTTAAAGGCAGTGATATTGCTACAGGCAAAGTAATTATAACTATTAACTCCTCAAAATGTCAGTGGAGGCTTTGGCGTCAAAATGCCAGAGGAACCCCAAATTGCCTAACCAGTTTTAAAATTTTAAGAATTGTATTCTTGGAGGAAAAAAGTACTTAGAGAGGGAACTCAGAAGTCTAAATTATGCAAGAAAGTCACAATAATTTAAACTTATTTTTCAAAATTCATTCTTATGTTGCTTTGGGGCATTATCTTTACAGTATGTTTTATATAGTTTGAAAATAATTCACATAGTCCCGGAACTTCAGGAGCAAACCACCATTTAGACTGTATGATTGAGAATACCACTTATTTTTCCATAAAGTGGGGGAAGTATTTATTATTATTATTATTATTTTAAATGTCTTTGTTTTAATAGCTTTGGGGTGCAGGTGGTTTTTGGTTACATGAATGAATTGTATAAGGGTGAAGTTTCAGATTTTAGTATTCATATCACCTGAGTAGTGTATGTTGTACCCAATAGGTAGTTTTTCATCCCTCACCCCACTCCTACCCTTCCCCCTTCTGGGTATCCAAAGTCCGTTGTACCACTCTGTATGCCTTTGCATGCCCACAACTAAGTTCCTACCTGTAAGTGATAACATGTGATATTTGGCTTTCCATTCTTGAGTTACTTCACTTAGAATCGTGGCCTCCAGTTCCTTCCAAGTTGCTGCAAAAGACATTATTTCATTCTTTTGTATGGCTGAGCGGTATTCAATGATATATATCTATCTATATCTGTATCTATATCACATTTTCTTTATCCATTCATCAGTTGATGGGCACTTAGGTTTATTCCATGTATTTGCAATTGTGAATTGTGCTGTGGCGAACATACACATGAAGCTGTCTTTTTGATACAGTACTTCTTTTTCTTTGGGTAGGTATCCAGTAGTGGGATTACTGGATTGAATGGTAGACCTACTTTTAGTTCTTTGAGACATTTCCATACTGTTTCTGATAGAGGTTGTACTAATTTACATTTCCAACAGCAGTGTGTAAGTGGAGAATATCACTTTCTTATTAACAATCATTCATCACAAATATTAGTAAAATAATGCAAATATATTAAGAACAAAACTGAAATTTTAAAATAGGAAATAGCTATAACTCAATTATTATTGTCATTAATTACACTTCTTTATGATTTGTTGTCCCATTTAAGTAATGATAAACTGAAATAAAATCAGTGATTAAAATTGAAGTGGGGAAGAAAAATTCATCCATTAACTTTATTAGGCATTTAACTAAATATGAAGGTTGATGTAAAGCAGAGTGAACCACACATGTGACTTACTAGGGACTTCTCTGGTCTTAGCACTGAAAGGCCCATATATGGGAACCTCCTCTGCCAGAGGCAAACCGAGAGCGTTGATTACTCTAAATAAAGTAAAAATGCCTTGTATAATCCTAATCTCAAGAAATCTAGTCTACTAAGGGAGATGAGATAGATATGTGCAATGTAAAGTTTAATAATGAAGTAAGAATTGAATAATAGTACAGTTTTTGCTTCACATTGTTGATATGTTCTTGGAAACTTCGACTTTGAGTGAAACAGTATAGTATAACGAAACCAGTTTTAAATTCACATAAACAAGAATAAGTTCCTACAACATATTTTTGGTCACAAAAACATCACCAAACCTCTAAAGAAAGACCCAAAACAGTTCCAATATTAAACAGTGAAATAAATGTGAGCTATACATACATTTAAGAAAGATTAATAAAAGCAAGATAATTTTTATTTGCATAAATTTAAGGGATACAAGTGCTGTTTTGTTACATGGATATATTGCGTAGTGGTGAAGTCTTGGCTTTCAGTGTATCCATTGCCAGAATAATGTAAACTATACCCATGAAGCAATTTCTCATCACCCATCTCCCCTGCTGCTCTCCACCCTTTGGAGTATCCAGTGTCTATCATTCTACACTCTATGTCCACATGTACACATTATTTAGCTTCCACTTATCTGTGAGAACATGTGGTATTTCATTTTATGTTTCTGAGTTGTTTCATTTAAGATAATGATCTCCAGCTCCATCCATGTTGTTGCAAAAGACATAATTTCATTCTTTATTTTTGGCTGAGTAGTATTCAATTATGTGTATATACCACATTTTCTTTTTTTAACTTTTATTTTAGGTTTGGAGGTACAAGTGAAGGTTTGTTATATAGGTAAACCTCTGTCATAGGGGTTTGCTGTACAGATTATTTCATCACTCAGGTACTAAGCTTAGTACCCAATACTTATTTTTTCTGCTCCTCTCCCTCCTCCCAGTCTCCACCCTCAAGTAGACCCCAGTGTCTGTTGTTTCCTTCTTTGTGTTCATAAGTTCTCATCATTTAGCTCCTACTTATAAGTGAGAATATGTGGCATTTGGTTTTGTGTTCCTGAGTTAGTTTGCTAAGAATAATAGCCTACAGCTCCATCCATGTTCCCACGAAAGACATGATCTCGTTCTTTTTATGGCTGCACAGCATTCCATGCTGTATATGTAATCTTTTTCTTTATCCAACCGTCCATTGATGGAAACTTAAGTTGACTCCATATCTTTGCTATTGTGAATAGTAGTGGAATAAACATATGAGTGCAAGTATCTTGTTTATATAATGATTTCTTTTCCTTTTGGTAGATACCAAGTTATGGGATTGCTGGATCTAATGGTAGTTCTATTTTTAGTTATTTGAGAAATAACTAAATCTAATGGTAGTTCTATTTTTAGTTATTTGAGAAATAGCCATACTGTTTTTCATAGAGTTTGTACTAATTTACATTCCTACTAACAGTGTATAAGCATTCCCTTTTCTCTGTGGCCTCACCAACATCTGTTATTTTTTGACTTTTTAATAATAACTATTCTGACTGGTGTAAGATGATATATTACTGGGGCTTTAATTTGCATTTCTCTGATGATTAGTATGTTGAACATTTTTTTTTCATATGCTTGTTGGCCATTTGTATGTCTTCTGTTAAAAAATATATTTTCATGCCCTTTGCCCACTTTTTATTGGATTTTTAATTTTGTTGTTGATGAGTTGTTTGAGTTTTCTGTAAATTCTGAATTTTAGTCCCCTGTTGGATGCATAGTTTGCAAATATTTTCTCCCATTCTGCAGGTTGTCTGTTCACTCTGTTGATTATTTCTTTTGCTGTGCAGAAGCAAAGTCCCATTTGTCTATTTTGTTTCTGTTGCCCATGCTTTTGAGCCTTAGTCATGAATTCTTTGCCTATACCAATGTTTAGGAGAGTTTTCCCTAGGTTTTCTTCTGGTATTTTTAGTTTGGGGCCTTACACTTAAGTCTTTAATCCATCTTGAGTTAATTTTTGCATATGATGAGAGACAGTGGTACAGTATCATTCCACATATGGCAATCAAATTTTCCCAGCACCATTTATTGAAAAGGGTATCCTTTCCTTAGTGTATGTTTTTGTTGACCTTGTCAAAGATCAGTCAGCTGTACATATGTGGCTTTATTTCTGGGTTCTCTATTCTGTTCCATTGGTCTATGTGTCTATTAAATAGTGCTGTGCTGGTTTGGTTACTATAGCTATGTAGTATAATTTGAAGTGAGGTAATGTGATTCCTCCAGCTTTGTTCTTTTTGCTTAGGACTTTTTTTTGGCTATTTGAGCCTTTTTGGGGGATCTGTATAAATTTTAGGTTTTTTTTCTAATTCTGTGAAAAAATGACATTGGTATTTTGATAGGGATTGCATTGAATCTGTAGATTACTTTGGGCAATATGGACAATTTTTTTAAAATTTTAACAATATTAATTCTTCCAATCCATGAGCTTGAGACATTTTTCTGTTTGTTTGTGTCATCTACAACTACTTTCATCATTGTTTTATAGTTTTCCTTGTAGAGAATTTTCACCTCCTCGGTTAAATATATTCCTAAGTATTTTATTTTATTTGTAGCTATTGTAAGTGGGATTGCCTTATAGGTTTGGGTTTCAACTTGATCATTCTTGGTGTATAGAAACACTACTAATTTTTGTACATTGATTTTGTATCCTGAAACTTTACTGAATTCATTTATCAAATCTAAGTTTTTTGTGGAGTCTTTAGAGTTTTCTATATATGAGATAATATCATCAGTGAACAGAGATAATTTCATTTTCTATTTTCCAATTTGGATGCTTTTATTTCTTTCTCTTGCCTGATTGCCCTGGCTAAGACTTCTAGTACTATGCTGAATAGGAATGGTGAGAGTGGGCATCCTAGTCGTGTTTCAGTTCTTAGGAGGAATGCTTTCAACTTCTCCACAATTATTCTAGTTCAGGGTCGTGCGTGGCTGGAGCCTATCCCAGTAGCTCAGGAAGCAAGGTGGGATCCAACTCTGGCCAGGATGCCATTCCGTCACAGGGTCTTTCTCTTTCTTTCTTTCTTTCTTTCTTTCTTTCTTTCTTTCTTTCTGTCTGTCTGTCTTTCTTTCTCTTTCTTTCTTTCTTTCCTTCCTTCCTTCTTTCTTTCTTTCTTTCCTTCCTTCTTTCTTTTCTTTCTTTCTTTCTTTCTTTCTTTCTTTCTTTCTTTCTTTCCTTCTTTCTTTCTTTCTGTCTCTCTCTCTCTGTCTGTCTCTCTCTCTCTCTCACACACACACACACACACACACACACACTCTCAGATTGGGACCATCTAGACGTACCAATTTACCTAACATGCACATCTTTGGGATGTTAAGAGGAAACTGGAGTACCTGGAGAAAACCCATGCAGACATGAGGAAAATGTCCAACTCCACACAGACAATTGCAGACAATTCCCAGCTTGGAATTGATATTTTCCTCATCAATCTTACAATGAAATGAGTTTATTTGAAGACCTGCTTTACTGATAACAATGTATTGTCAAAATTAGTACAAGTCATTATTATATAAAGTAATAGTTTTTTAAAATATTGAATCTTGGGAAAGACATTCAGAAGTTGGACACCTACCATGTAGTGAGGTGGTTATTATCTTTCTCAGAAAAATCTTCCTGAGAAAACTGGACTTTAGAGAAATTTAGTAACTTGCACTAGATTACAATGACAGTAAAGAGTTGAGATGGAATTTGAACTCAGGTCTTTGGATTTTGAAATTCACAATCTTCTCATTGTCCCAGAAGAATCTGGAGATCACAATCTTAGCTTCTTTTCTTAACCTGAAGCAGCTGAAGCCTGAACTAGTAGCCTGTGTAGCATCCTAGAACATTGCAATGACAGAGTTTGGATATAAATCCAAATTTCTTGGCTTACGGTCCAGGGCTGATGATACTATGTAGTGACAATCACACGGTGTGGAGTCAGCTACTGCCAGGTCTAACACCACCTCAGAAAGTTAAGGTTTTAGGAAAATCGTATTCACTAAAATGATGTCGACTCTAGGCTTCTCCCATTTCTGCCCCATCCCACACCCTCAACAATCCTTCTAACAAAAGTAGCAGCAGGAAGATGAATGTTGATGTGTACTCCCTCTAGGGGCTTCATCTTCTGTATTAGACAGCAGCAGATCAGGAAAACAGAAGCCACTTCAGATATGACAACAGACAGGAATTTTACAGAGAGTCAGGTTGGTGATTCTCTGGTGTTGGAAGGACTGGAGAGTGGAAATGGAGAAGGTGGAACAGCCCAGGAGCCAGGGCTCTTTGGCCTCTACACTCCTGTGTCTCAGCACTGCTATGTAGCCACTTCTGGAGCCCCTGGTCATCTGCTGACTGCCACGCTTCTATGAGCCCCCACTCTTCAGAAGGTCTCAAGTATCCAGGGTCACATGCTGTCATATGCTGTTGCCACTGCTGTCAAGGGAACCAAACATGTCGTTCCAGGAATCCTTGGTTGCTTGCTTGCTGCTGCCACCATTGCTGCTGCTGCTGCTGCATGCTGCCCTAGCAGCAGAATGGTCTCTACCTTCTTCCTAATTCCTAATCTGCTATGAGTGTCTCCTTTCGGTCGAATCTAAGCAGAATCCAAATGGCAAGGGTATTTAGGATCCTTTCCTTTTCTATTTTGTATTTCTTTAAAAAAAAATCCTCTCTCTCATATAAATCTTTTCAAAGGACCAGTTTTTTACTTTATCAATATCCTGTTTTTCATTGATTTTCAGTGTATTTTTATGTGATTTTTAATTTTTTGAATTGAATTCTGTGTCCAATATTCTACATATATGTATGTTTGTATGTATATGTATATATCTGAGCATATATATATAGACACTACAGTTATAATCTACATCTATAATTCATTTTAGCTATATACCATGTATTTGTTCTATAGTGATTTTAATATTGTCGGATATTAGTATTTCCTAACATCACATGAAATCTTAACTCAGATATTATTTAATAATACTCTCTTTAAGGTTTAGACATATGGGATCAGTTAAACTATCTTTTATTATTGACGACTAATTTTCTTTTTAAATTTTATTTTATATTTTTTATAGAGACAGGGCCTCACTATGTTGCCCAGGCTAGTCTTGAACTCCTAGGCTCAAGCAATCTGCCTGCCTCAGCCTCCCAAAGTGCTGCGATTACAGGCACTAGCCACTGTGCCCAGCTGATGACTAATTTTCTAGTCTTATGATTAGAGAAAGCTGTACACATAAGATGTAGATTCTTTGGAATGTATTAAGGCTTCCGTTTTGCCTAGAACTCGGTCAACTTTTGTTCCCAATGTGATAAAAAAGCATATGTAAGGCTGGGCGTGGTGGCTCGCGCCTGTAATCCCAGCACTTTGGGAGGCCGAGGCGGGCGGATCACGAGGTCAGGAGATCGAGACCAACCTGGCCAACACAGTGAAACCCTGTCTCTACTAGAAATATAAAAAATCAGCCGGTCGTGGTGGCGGGTGCCTGTAGTCCCAGCTACTCGGGAGGGTGAGGCAGGAGAATGGCGTGAACGCAGGAGGCAGAGCTTGCAGTGAGCCGAGATCATGCCACTGCACTCCAGCCTGGGCGACAGAGCAAGACTCTGTCTCAAAAAAAAAAAAAAAGCCTATGTATTTTCTGCCTACTTCATAAACATAAATATATGCTATATATGCACCAAAGTTCACTTCTGCCTTAATCCACAATTCCATTTCGACTTTGACTTCAGCCTTTGGGAAGCCCAAATGGTAGAATGCCTATCTAAATATAGTTGCTATCAACTCTGAATTTTGGGATAAATGATTTCCAATCACTCAAGTTACTCTCACATCTAATAACCACATCTATTATATAAATTTGGCACATTGTTTAGATTTGTTTTTAATTTGTTTCCTTTAAAATACAGGTCAGATATTGATATGAACTGTAGGAAAAATATCTCCTTATGTGCTTTATGTATTGAAATTTTAACAGCTGGTTGAGCTATAATTGCATATTTATTATTGAATAAAGTCAATGATGTGATAATAATTGATGATTGTGAAAGCTACTAATTTTATATACAAAATAAATTATTAAGGCATTCCAAATAATTGAGTAAATAAGAAAATAGATTGGTAGTATTTAATACAAATATTATACGTTAGTGCATGATATGGTTTGGCTCTGTGTCCCCATGCAAATCTCACCTTGAGTTGTAATAATCCCCATGTGTCATGGGAGGGGCCTGTTGGGAGGTAATTGAATTATGGGGGTGGGTTTTTCCCATGCTGTTTTCATGATAGTGAATAAGTATCACGAGATCTGATGGTTTTATAAAGGGGAGTTCCCCTGCACACACCCTCTTGCCTGCTGCCATGTAAGATGTGGCTTTCTCCTCTTTCACCTTCCACCATGATTGTGGGGCTTCCCCAGCCATGTGGAACTGTGAGTCCATTAAACCTCTTTTTCTTTATAAATTACCCAGTCTGGGGTATGTCTTTATAATATAGATTAATACAGTCCATTAAGAAGATAACGTTAGGAAGAACATTATATCTTTTTTGAGCTAAACTTTAGAAACATTTAAATAAAATACAAAGCAGAATAATAGAGTTAAAAATAAAATAATTATTTGTCTAATTCAGTTGCATTAGATAGGAAAGAAGGCTTAAGACCTTGAGGAGACATCATCAACAACAATGCTCTGTACAAGATGAGCTAGCCCAAAATCACCTTGCTTCTCCACCAAAGTTGATTGTAACTAACTGTACTGGGTTGAATAGTGTCCCTCCAAAAATCCATGTCCACCCAGAACCTTGGATCGTGACTTTATTTATACATAGCGTCTTTGCAGATATAATTAAAGATGAGGTCACACTGAGTTAGGGTGGCCTGATGACTGGTGTCTTTATAAAGAGGGCTGTTTGAAGACATACATATACCCACAGAGACAAGATGGCCACATGAAGATGGAGGCAGAGATTGGAGTGATGCAATTATATTACAAGCCAAAGAATGCCAACGATTGCAGGCAACTACCAGAAGCTAGGAGACAGTCAAGGAGGATTCTCCTCTAAAGCCTTCATGGGGATCATGGCCCTGCTGACATCTTGATTTCAGACCTGTGACCTCCACAACTGTGAGAGAATATATTTCTGTTGTTTAAAGCTACCCTGTCTGTGGGTCTGTGTACTTTGTTGCAGCAGCTTTAGGAAACTAATACGTTGAATATCTATTTCATCTCACAATTGTGTATAATAGTCACTGCAGGAGCAATCTAGCGCTGATAAAGTTAAGAAATTATTTTAGACATTTAATATTAGAGTATAATTTTTCATAATAAAAGTGAAATACTAATTACATTTTATTGAAAGCATTTGAGATTTAATTCTTGTGTTCTAGCAGTTCATTCTATGATGATTGATTTTAGGTTTTGGTCAAATATTGGTTTAAATTCTGTTATAACTGATCATTTCTTTATTTGCTTTAGCTATGGGTTTTGGAGAGAGGCTTGTTAACACTGCTAGTTATTGTTATATATATTACAAGTGTCTATGTTTAGGTGTATGTATATATGTTAACGGTAGTTAAACCTTCTTGATATGTTTTCTTTTTATGAGTATATAACATCCCCTTTGTGTTTTATGGCATTTTCTTTTTTTGAGATGGAGTCTCGCTGTGTCGCCCAGGCTGGAGTGCAGTGGCTTGATCTCGGCTCACTGCAAGCTCCGCCTCCTGGGTTCACACCGTTCTCCTGCCTCAGCCACCCGAGTAGCTGGGACTACAGGCGCCCGCCACCACATGCAGCTAATTTTTTGTATTTTTAGTAGAGACGGGGTTTCACCGTGTTAGCCAGGATGTTCTCGATCTCCTGACCTCATGATCCACCCGCCTTGGCCTCCCAAAGTGCTGGGATTACAGGCGTGAGCCACAGTGCCCTGCCCACTCCTTTATTTTCAAACTTTATTATTCTTTTAAGTGTGACTTCTGCAGTAACCATGTGGTTAGAATTTTTTTTTTTTTTTGGTCCAATCTGAAGGTTTTTTTTTCTGAGTGGTAAATTTACCTTTTTACATTTCTTGCAATGAATGTTACATCTGGACTCATTACTGCCATTTTTTTGCATTTTTTTATTTACTACAATTTCTCTCTGTTTCGCTTTTCTCTCTTTTCTTCATTCAGTTGGATAAATCTTTTTTTTTTTTTTTTTTTGAGATGGAGTCTCACTCTGTTGCCATGCTGGAGTGCAGTGGCATGATCTCAGCTCACTGCAACCTCCGACTCCCTGGTTCAAGCGATTTTCCTGCCTCAGCCTCCTGAGTAGCTGGGATTACAGGCATGCACCAGCACGTCCAGCTAATTTTTTTTTGTATTTTTAGTAGAGACGGGGTTTCACCATGTTGGCCAGGATGGTCTCGAACTCCTTACCTTGTGATCCACCCGCCTCGGCCTTCCAAAGTGCTGGGAGTACAGGCGTGAGCCACTATGCCTGGCCTCAATTGGATAAATCAAATTTTCTTTTACTGGCTTAAAATAATTCATTCTAGTTTTATTTTGTAGAAATATTTAATTTTTGTAGACTCATATTTAGGTTTGTTCTCCCCTTTTAGTATTATTAAAAATTTAAATGTCTATATCTTTTCTTAAAACAAAGCAGGTACTTTATCTCTGGTTCCTCTTATTTCCTCTTGTTCCTTGGCTTCCTCTGGTGACACTGAACACATTCTTCTCCCCTCTATGAATTCTCTAGAGCTGCAGTAAAGGAGGGATATTTCAGACCATGCATGCTACATTGCAGTCTTATAGAACCACATGTGTTTTGTAACCCAAAACTTAAAATACATAAAATAGGCAATGAGTTGCTAGAAAAATAAAGGGAGGGATTAGTAGCCACAAGAACAGTACTTGCTTTCTATGCTTCTTTTCCGCTGGAATCATATTTATAATTTTTTTAACCATGATCAAAATAAAATCATTTTATATTACAACTGGGAACATACATTCATATTAAAAATAAGAAATGAAGCAAACTTTTCATGAAACATTATATACTATTATGTTTTCTGTTCTATTGTACTCCAAACAAACACAACACTTGGCAAGACTCACTACATTGATTTCATGACCCACTCATGGGTCATGACCTGCAGTTTAAAATCACTAACTTAGACAGTGGGATGCTTTAGGAGATACATCCTGTTTTATCCATTGGCATACTGTGCATGCTTGACACAGTATATGATTTAATAAATGCGTGTTGCATGAATAAAACAAAAAGCAGGAGAAAAGAGGGGAGACTGCAGCTCAGAAGTTGTAAGGTCTAGGCTCTTCATTTTCTCTTCATATATTAAACTCAGGTGAAAAAATATACTTAAACATAGGCAGTCAATTATTTCTCTGAGGCAGGAGATGTGAGTCACATGGAAAAAGCCAAGTGTTGTGAGTAGAGCTGGCTTGCAAGTAGATGCTACTTGTGGAGCATCATTGAGAGAACATAGTGTATCAGCCCAGCCCCTAATAATGCCACCACTATCATCTGGCTTTCTGGGAGTCCCTCATCTGAACCAAACACTATTAGAGAAAATTGTAAATGATCTCAGACGTTTATCTGGAGGAACAATGAAAACTGGGGAGGTAGATGAAGACCAGAAGGAAAGGAAGGGGTTAATGGAAGAAATGAAAATTGTTTGGTATGTTTTGCTGTTTTGCCTGCTGGCTTTATGAGATTCTTGTAAATATTTTTCCATTCCTGTTTTAGTGCTGGCTTCACTCTTGATTGCTTAGAATGATTGGTTGTGATATGGGGAGCAAGTGACAGGAGTATGTATAAGGCTGATGAGGAGCCATGGTTTTCACAGTGGCTGTAGAGTGAACACTGATGCAGAGGCATCTCCATGGCGTTTGTCAACTGTGGCAGCAGTAGTGGCTGCTGATAATTATGATGAAAAGTTATACATTGTACTTATTTAAGCCTCAGAAGTCCTGTAGTGTAGATGTATGTTTTTGGGTGGGTGCAATTTATTTACTCTCCCCCACCTCCCAGTTTTAGATAGAAATCAAGAAAAACACTAAAGCTAAAAACTAGTGGTTGGGGAGATGTTGAAAAGACTTCAAGATTGATATTTATTTGATTTCAAGTAACTCAAACACAAGTTTATTTTATTTCAGAACGGTGTGCCAACAAGAATTCTATCATTGTCTGATGAATGAACCAAGCTATAACTTTATACTGTTCTTACTGGGGTTTATTGATTCAACATACCTGTGGCAATGTCTATAGTGCTCACCAAAGAGTTCATGTGCTCCCTTTATTTTCCAGTCTCCCTGGTGGTTAAATTGAGGTTGTGCAACTATTTCTGGCCAGTGGGCTGTGAGTGAAATGATGTGTGCAATCTCCATTCTGAAGCATTTAAAAGTCAGTGCGACACTGTCAAACTCATTCTTCCCTCATCTCAGGGCCCATGGGGGCTATATGTTGAAATGTCGGAGTCACAAGATGTAAGAAGCCTTGATTTCTGAGTCATTGCATGGAGGAAATATCTTGAAACATCTTTTTATCTGAATCGGTCTCTGTGGGAGTGAAAATAAACCTTTGCCACTGAAATTTGGGGGTTTATTTTTTACTACAGTACAGTTTAACTTATTCTGACTAAGCTAGGTACTTTGCTAGGTACTAGGGATAGAGAGATTAATAAAATATAATCCATGCCAGTAAAGAATTCCATCTGTTATAGGAGATACGTACATACTCTTACCATTATAATACAATGAAATAAGTGCTATGATAGAGATAGACAGGGTTGAGTGGGTTTACTCAGATGCAGCACCTATCCCTGACTGGGGTGGGGGTTGGAAAGTCCTCCAAGCAAGGAGACATCTAAGCTAGGTAAAAAATTAAGAGAAGGGTGTCTAGGTGAGAATGAGCTGTATGTGCAACGAGAGAGCAAGGCACATTTGAAGAGCTGTAAGTAATTCTGTGCAACTAGAGCATCAAGTTGCTGGGTGTGGGGTGTGGAGTGTGGAGTGATGAAAGATGAGGCTGGAGAGATAAATGAGGATGGATGATAAATACTGTTGGACTCTATTCTAAGGGGGGTTGGAATTCATCCTAGTGAAAGATTAAAGCATTAGTCAAGAAGGGATATAATCAGATCTATGATTTCTAAAGATCACTCCAGCAATACAGAAAAGAGAAGAGAGCCATGGACCAACAAGGTCTCAGGAACCCAAGGGGAGTATCAATATTTGAACCACCAGCAGAAGAAATATGTGGCAGAGATTACAAAAGAGGAATCAGAAGGCTAAGACAAAAAGCAAAACAGAACATGAATGCAGTATCCAAGGGAGTTGAGGTTTCAAGAGGAAAGTTGCTCTCCAAAGAATTAAAGTACTCTAATGGCGTAAGAGAAATTACAGTGAAGTGGAGAGGTGTGGTTGAAGTCAAATTTAATAAGTGGAGGAGTGAATAGGAGTAGAGAAAGTAAAGTCAGTAAAAAAGGTTCTTCTACTAAAAGTCCCAAGTGAAGAGAAGGAAAGCCCTGAGGCTATTACTTGTGAGAGACAAAGTATAGGAGTTTATTTCTGTGTCTGAATGTCCTTCAACCAATCTTCCACAAGGGAATTGTTCACTCTGTAAAACACACACACACACACACACACACACACACAGAAACACACATACCCAATAAAGAAAAGAAAAACTATTGTTATAAACCCGAACCTCTCATTTAATTTCTTCTTTAGCTTTGTTGCAGAAAACCCCAAATCTAGAGGATTCTAATTCTTCTTTTGGATATTCCTATATTTAGGTACCTGGATATTGATTAGGAATATCACAGAAATTATGGGCTTGTACCATTAAAGATTTATGGTCTCCAACTCAGCTGGGCTAGATTAGTCATTCAATCATTTCTTTCTTCTCCCATGGTCAAAGTCATTGGTGATGGCTGGCTGAAGACCTTGTAAGCACAGAGAGATCTAATGTTCACTTCGAGGAGTTTGTGCTGCTACAGAGGGAACCCTCTTTCTGTTTCCCAAGATCTTCAGAAATGTCTACAAATTGCTTTGTGGGAGTAGGGTGTTTTGAAGGTATGAAAGAAGGAATTGAGTTTCATGTCTGGATTAATGTGGTACAGAAAACATGTAGTATCTGTCGGATGGGAAAATAAGTCTACAAACTAAGTTGAGTTGGCATAAGCAGGAAGGAGCTCAGAGATGGAGATGGCCATGAGAATGCAAGTTGTGCATTTGAAAGTCACAAAGGTCCACAAAGTTCTGTGGAAGGACTTTGAGAATGCACAGCACATGAAATAAATAGTCCAAGTTTATCTTAATAGGCCCTAAAGAGATAGCGAGATCTCAACAGATACCTGCAAACACTCCCCCACTCCCACCCCCATGTCCCACAGACAGAAGTGTTTGTGTGTGTGTTTCTTTTCCAAATGTGCGTAGATGGAGTTCTACAAGGGCAATTTCTTCCAGTTAGTGAGAGCAGGGCCAGGGACTAGTACTCTTTATGCTAAACACTTCTGTATTATTTTGTGATTTATTTATTAATTGTTAAACAATTATGGAAATACACAAATGTTTATTTAATATTAAATAAATTACTTATGATTAATTATGAGCATATATTTCTTTTGTAATTAAAAAAGGAATAAAAGTTTGGAGTAGAAGGCAGTAAATGGCTAGCTCAGTGAGTGTCCCAGTTGGATTTAAGAGAGAAGGGACAGCTCTCTTCTATGTAGAAAGATCAGGAACGGCTTTGCAGAATAGCTGGGATTCAGGTTGTGCCCTAAAGCACGGGCAGAATTTAAATAAGCAGAGTGCTTGAGAGAGACTTTTCCAAGTGGGGCAAAGAATGTTGGCAATGGCAAGGAGTGTGAAAGTAAGGGGACAAAAGGAGGTAAGGGGTGAGAGTGGAAGGCGAAGCCTGCTTTAGCTGTCTTTCTGCTTTCATCCCATGATTTGGGAAATATCTTGCCGTAATTACTCTTTCCTATTGTTTTCTCTTTTCTCTTTTTTCTTTCTCCTTCCCTCCCAACAAATCTTTCATCTTTTTTTCCTAAAGTTTATTTTTTATTAATACCACCATGCTTCCTCACTTATCCCTCCAGTCTTGAGTCAATCCCCTTCTTCCTTCCCTCCTTCTTTTTTTCTTATTTTATTGTTAGAAGTAGCACTTCTGTATTAACACAAAATAAGTTTCCCTGCTCTGGTCTGATACATTTACAAAAATGAATTTCTCTGAAAAAATGAAAAGTAGATTGATTTTGGTCTGTTTGGAGGAATGCCACAATGGAAGAGACAAATCATTATTACAACACCACTGTTTTCCAGTTTGCTATAGATTATGTTTCTTCCTCAACCTCTGAGAAGCATCATCTTTGAGGAAATCAAGTTGAACAATCAGCACAGTGCTAAGGGGATAAATCTCAGTAGCTGAGCAGCCCAGGTAATTTCCTTCTTTTCTATCGTCCTACAGTTGGTCATCCAGAAATGTCCTTGAGTCAGGAGGTGGACCAGGGTAGGGAATGAGAAGTGAATAACACACATCTGTCCTTATATATGGGAGAAGAACCCACAGGGTTTGACCCTCTTAGAATTTCATGACCAGCATCTTGGCATAAAGACACCCTTGCGATATTATTGGTCAAAGATATTTTAGTCTAACAACTGCCAAGAGTGGCAGAGATTCTGGGTGTATCCAGGGAACAGAGAGATAATTAGATTAGGGAATGGAGCCCTATGGTTCCTTCTCTGTTCTGTCTCAAGTGTGCTTTGGGCAAAGAAATAAAAAGGTGATGGGAAGGTCCAGTTTTGACCATGTGCTGGGCCTTGTGCCATCACATATGAAACCCTCAACTACTCTGTGGTGGAGGCGTTAGTGACTCCAGCAGAGGAGACACCACAGATCAGGGAGTTGAGGAAGCCCTGGAGCATTTCCAAGGTGGTCACTGATGACCTGAGATTAGCACTCATGTTATTCTGATGCTAAAACTAATGTTTTCTTTATACCATGCTTCCTCACTTATCCCTCCAGTCACAATTTTCTGATCTGAAAATAAGAAACATGGGAAACTCTAAGGCCCCTTCCATCTCCAATATTCAGTGGTTTCATAAGTTAGCAAATTCTCTGCCCTTTGCTGAAGGAGTCAATCACTTGCTCTACTTACCGAATGGAAAGCTTTAAATGAATCCTTATTTTGGGGTCGCATCTCTTTAGATGTTTTCTGCTCCATTTTTTCTTTTACTTTCATCTTTAGACAAAATTAATGAAGTTTGTCAACAGGACTTTACCCCTTTAAAATTTGCTTGGAGATTCATTGCATTAGGCTATGATTTAATATAATAATTTTAAATTTGGTTGCTTGAAATCCCAGAAAAGTGCCAGATACAGAATCCATTTCCATAATTCCTTGGAACAGAAATTGTGCTGCTGCTCTTGTCTTAACAAGCCTATCTCTCCAGCAGGAGAAATGCAACTATGGAAGCTGAAAGAGTCTGAAAGTGTGAGCTCCAGTGTGCTTAGGCATTGAGCATGACTCTTGGCAGAAAAACACTTTGCAGATAGGGAATTAAGATCAATTAACAAACTCACTGAGTGAACCGCTGCTTGAATACTGTTGGAAAGGTGACATAAAGGCATTGAGACAGTTTTGATCAGAGATATGATCTTTGAGACCTCTGGCAGGCTCATTACTTTCATTATTTGCATTTGTTTGTAGCCAGTAGACAACAGCTCAGATGGTCTTCATATGTCTTTTTGATATAAGTGGATGTTAGGAAAGAATCAGTAGGCAAAAAAGAGGCCACTGGTTTAGTTTCTGAGCATGTCTCAGTTGGGTCCACAGGGCTGCTCCTTCCGGGGTAAAGTACTTATCAGAGGAAGCCCTGGGTTTCTTATTTCACATTGATTTTCATGTGGTACTTGCTCTTTACGATAGGAAATGCTAAAAATCCAGCCTGACAAACTATGACATCATCGAAAAGAATGTAACAATCCGATGATGAAACCAAATTATCTCAAGGTAGTAGTTCACATGGTATCTGATAGACGCCACAGTGTTTCACAAGAAAATTTAAAATATCCCATGATGCCTCTATCAATTTGCTGTGGCGCCTGGGATACATTGGCACATAGTTTGAAAACCTCTGGGATGTCCACCGGTTCTAGAATTTGGATGTTTGTCCCCACCAAAACTCATTTTGAAATTTGATTCACTGGCTGGGCGCTGTGGCTCACACCTGTAATCCCAGCACTTTGGGAAGCTGAAGCGGGCAGATCACCTGAGGTTGGGAGTTCAAGACCAGCCTGACCAACATGGAGAAACCCCATCTCTACTAAAAATACAAAATTAGCCAGGCGTGGTGGTGCATGCCTGTAATCCCAGCTACTCGGAAGGCTGAGGCAGGAGAATCACTTGAACTCAGGAGGCGGTTGCAGTGAGCAGAGATCACGCCATTGCACTCCAGTTTGGGCAACAAGAGCGAAACTCTGTCAAAAAAAAAAAGAAAAAAAAAAAAGAAAGAAAGAAAGAAAAGGAATTTGATTCCCAGTGTGGGAGGGAGGTGGGGCCTAGTTGGTGATGTTTGAGTCATAGGGGCAAATCTCTCATGAATAGATCAATGACCTCCCACAGGAGTGAATTCTTGCTTTCCTGGGGATGGATTAGTTCTCATGAAAGCAGGCTGTTAAAAAGTCTAGCTTCCTTGGTTTCTCTTTCTTGCTTCCTCCCTCACAATGTTATCTGTCTTCTGCCTTACTGACTGTCCCTTTGTCTCCAATCAGCAAATACATAGCATTGGGTGATTCCAAGAAAGTACGTTGTATGTCAATGCAATTCATCAGTGCCTGGCTGACAGCAAGTTCTCAAAAAATGCTAATTGTTATTATTATTATTTTTTTAGATAGTGTTTCTCTCTACATTGCTCAAGCTGTTTTTGAACTCCTGGGCTCAGGCCAGCAAGTAGCTGAGATTACAGGTGTGAGCCATTGTAAATAGCCCGGCTGTCATTATCATCACCACTCTTTTTTTGGTATTTTGATTTTTAATTGTTGTGGGCACATAGTAGGTGTGTATGTTTATGGGGTCCATAAGATATTTTGGTACAGGCATGCAGTGCATAATAGTCACATCATGCAAAATTGGATAGCCATCCATTCAGGCATTTCTATTTTGTATTACAAACAATCCAATTATATACTCTTTTAGTTATTTTTAAATGTAAACTTAAATTATTATGGACTATAGTCCCCCTGTTGTGCTATGAAATACTAGGTCTCATTCATTATTTCTATTTTTTTGACACCTTAACCATACCCTGTCCTTCCCCCCACCACCAATTTCCCTCCCAGCCTCTGGTAATCATCCTTCTATTCTCTATCTCCATGAATTCAACTGTTTTGATTTTTAGATCCCACAAATAAGTGACAGCATGAGATTTTTGTCTTTCAGTCCATACCTTATGTCACTTAACGTAATGACCTCCAGTTCCATCCATGTTGTTGCAAATGACAGGATCACATTCTTTTTTATTACTGAATATTACTCCATTGTGTAAAAGTACCATATTTTCTTTATCCATTCATCTGTTGATGGACACTTAGGTTGCTTCCAAATCTTGGCTATTTTGAACAGTGCTGCAACAAACAGGGGAATACAGATCTCTTCAATATACTGATTTCCTTTCTTTTGGATATAAACCCAGCAGTGGGATTGCTCAATCATACAGTAGCTCAATTTTTAGTGTTTGGAGGAACTTCCAAATTATTCTGCATAATGGTTGTACTAATTTTCATTCTCACAAACAGTGTACAAGGGTTCCCTTTTCTCCACATCCTTGCCAGCATTTGCTATTGCCTGTCTTTTGGATATAAGACATTTTAACTGGGGTGAGATGCTATCTCATTGTAGTTTTCATTTGCATTTCTCTGATGATCAGTGATGTTGAGCACCTTTTTATATAACTGTTTGCCATTTCTGTGTCTTCTTTTGAGAAGTGTCTATTCATATATTTTCCCCATTTAAAATCGGATTATTAGACTTTTTTCCTACAGAGTTGTTTGAGCTCCTTATATAATCTGGTTATTAATCACTTGTCAGATGGGTAGTTCGCAAATATTTTCTTCCATTTTGTGGGTTGCCTTTTCACCTTGTTGAATGTTTCATTTTCTGTACAAAACCTTTTTAACTTGATGTGATCCCATTTGCCCATTTTTTGCTTTGGTTGCTTGTGCCTGTGGGGTATTATTCAAGAAGTTTTTGCCCAGACCAATATCCTGCAGAGTTTCCCCAGTATTTTCTTTTAGCAGTTTCATAGTTTGAGGTCTTAAGTCTTTAATCCACTTTGATTTGATTTTTTATGTGACAAGAGATAGGGGTCTAGTTTCATTCTTCTGTGTATGGATATCTAGTTTTCCCAGCCCATTTATTGAAGAGACTATCTTTTCCCTGATGTAGGTTCTTGACACCTTTGTCAAAAATGAATTCAGTGTAGGTGTGTGGATTTGTTTCTGGGTTCTTCATTCTGTTCCATTGGTCAATGTGTCTGTTTTTATGCCATTACCATGCTGTTTTGGTTACTACAGCTCTGTAGTATAATTTTAAGTCAGGTAATGTGATTCCTCCAGTTTTGTTCTTTTTGCTTAGGATAGCTTTCTTTTCTCTTGCTGCTTTTAGGATCTTTTCTTTATCCTTGACATTTGGGAGTTTGAATATTAAATGCCTTGAGGTAGCCTTCTTTGGGTTAAATCTGTCTGGTGTTCTCTAACCTTCTTGTACTTGGATATTAATGTCTTTCTCTAGGTTTGGGATGTTCTCTGATAGTATCCCTTTGAATACACTGTCTACCCCTATCTCTTTTTGTAGTTCATCTTTAAGGCCAATAACTCTTAGATTTGTCCTTTTGAGCCTATTTTCTAGATAGTGTAGACATGGTTCCCTGCTTTTTATTCTTTTTTCTTTGGTCTCTTCTGACTGTGTATTTTCAAATAGCCTGTCTTCAAGCTCACTAATTCTTCTGCTTGAACAATTCCACTATTAAGAGACTCTGATGCATTCTTAAGCATGTGAATTGCATTTTTCAGCTCTAGAATTTCTACCTGATTCCTTTTAATTATTTTAATCTGATTGTCAAATTTATCTGATAGAATTCTGAATTCCTTCTCTGTGTTATCTTGAATTTCTTTGAGTTTCCTCAAAACACCTATTTTGAATTTTCTGTCTGAAAGGTCATATATCTCTGCTTCTCCATGATTGGTCCCTGGTGCCTTACTTAGTTAATTTCTTGAGTTCATGTTTTCCTGGATGGTGTTGATGCTTGTAGGTGTATGTCAGTGTTTGGGCATTGAAGAGTTAGGTATTTATTGTAGACTTCACAGTCTGGGCTTTTTGTGTCTGTCCTTCTTGGGAAGGCTTTCCTGGTATTCAAACAGACTTAGGCCCCAAGCCCAATAATATTGTGGCTTTTGCAGACTTCCAAAGGTACCACCTTGGTGGTCTTAGATAAAATCTGAAAGAATTCTCTGGATTGCTAGGCAGAGGGTCTTGTTATTTTCCCTTACTTTCTCCCTAACAAATGGAGTCTGTCTGTGCTGAGCTACCTTGAACTGGGGGTGTGGTGATGCAGGCAGCCCTGTTGTCACCACCACTGGGACTGTGCTGGTTCAGACCTGAAGCTACCACAGCCCTGGGTCTTGCCCAAGGCTCTTCCCTTCAGGGCAGTGAGTTCCCCCCAGATTCTGGGCATGTTCAGAGATGCTGTCTGGGAGCCAGGGATTACAATAAAAAACCTTAGCAATTTACCTGATGTTCTAGTCTACTGTGGCTAAGCTGGCCCTCAAATCACAATAACGTCTTTCCCTCTCTTCCCCGTTCTTCCATAGGCAGAAGAGCCTCTGGCTGTGGCCACCACCACCACTGGTTCAAGGGGGGGGTTCTGCCAGGCCCCTGCCAATATTCACTTAAAGTCAAAGGGCTCTTTTGTCAGCTTGTGCTGAATGCTGCCAGGCCTGGGACTCCCCTTCAGGGAAGTGAGCTCCCCTCTTTCCCAGGGCAGGTCCAGAAATGCTGTCCAAGAGCCTAGGCCTGGACTTGAAGACCCCAAGAGCCTACTTGTTGCTCTACTCCACTGTGGATGAGCTGGTACCTAGGGTACAAGAAAAAGCCCCCTTTACTTTTTCCTCTGGTTTTCTCAAATGGAATGAGTCTTTCACTGTAGCCACCAAAGCTGGGAATGTGATGGGTCACCCCTGAAGCCAACATGTTTCAGAGTCCAAGGTCACAGCATACTCCCTGGGAATCGTTGCTGGTTATTCAGGGCCCAAGGGCTCTTCAGTCAGCAGGTAATGAATCCTATCATCTCCACTCTTTGACAATACAAGAACAGATGAACACAAACTTCCAACACCCTGATCGTATATGTCCTTATCATGCACACGGGCACTTTTGGTTTCTTCCCCGATGGATAAGAAAAATGATTCACTGGGAATTTGGGAAAGCAGAGAATCTGACAGATGGATTGTCTGAAGGTGAGAACATGGCCAGGCTAACCTCCATTTGGTGATGCACATTTGAGCAGACATCACCTGCCCCTTTTCATCATCCCTTTCTTCTGGTGTTTTAGCTCTGCCAGGAGCAGTTACACAGATTGGGAGTCATGTAAAGATCTACAGAGAAGAATGGCAGGAAGAAGACAAGGTGGAACCTGGGGGAAACAGTGGCCAAAAAGGACACAATACCAAATAGAACACAGATGCAGTTGGCATACCAAGAGATAGATGGCTTTGGGCATAAAGACTTTTGAGGGTAGATAGAAATAAATGAAGATGTTTTGATATATCCTCCTACTAAACAATAATTTATATGAATCACTAATAATTACATGATGATATAACATATAAGTATGTGATTATTTATATGAGGATATAAATTGATATTTTATCTGTAATTTTCTGCCCAGAACCACTATACTATACCCATTGGGCTGGGAATTGGGAAACTTTCTCTTCTGAACTCTATTGATAATTAGTTATATGGCCTTAAACAAAATACTGACTTTTTAAGAATACAATTTCCTTCTCCATAAAGTAAAAACAAGTTTGTAGAGCATTTTCTGGAATTTATACTGGATCCTAAATATGCAATTATTTCATTTAAGGAATCTTGTCATTCATTCATTTCTTTACTTGTTTTTCAAAAAAATATTGATGGAATTTTTTCTATGTCATCAGATTTGTAGTTGACTGCAGGGATGAAATGGTGAATATAATGGCGAGGTAAAAGACAGGTCCTTGTCTTGGAGCAGACTAGGGTGAGGGCATTCTCATCTTTTTCTTTCAGGAAGCTGTCTTAGTCTTTGAAGAAGAGATTGGGCATGATAGATGAGAAATGTTAGCAACATCTGGCAAGGTGGTGAATGATCCTCAAAAAAATGGCACCCAGACTACCCCCCGGGGACTGATGCACTTCTGAGAGTGAAAACCTATTGTCTAAAGCATGATTTTTGGTATTCATTAGATCTGTGTGTCTTTAGATAGCACTCATTTGGTAATGGAATTCAGTGTTGGGATGGTAAAATTCATTCAAAAGATAGTAGCAAGCAAGGCAGTGTTAGTTGCTCACCAAAATCCATGTGCTCTTTTCCTTCCCAAGCACACAAGTAGGCTACATTTTCCAGCATGCTTTGCAAGTGGAAGTAGTTATGTGACTTCTAGCCAATGAAATATGAGCAGGATAGCCTGTGAACAATTCCTATATACACTCCTCCATGCTCTTTCTCTTTCTGTCACAGGGTAGACAACCATAGAAACCTTGAGAGTCACATACTGAAGATGACAGAGCCACAGGATAGAAGGAGCCTTGGTTCCTGAATCATGTCTTGGAAGATCTATTATATTAGTTAATGTTCTTCAGAGAAACAGAACCAATAGGATATGTGTGTGTATCTGTGTATGTGTGTCGGTGTATATACATATATATGTATATATACAAAAAATATATATATGTGTATATATATGCAAATATATACATATACACACATATATACATATGTCTCTCTATATATTTATATATGCACACACATATGTATGTGTTTGGAAGAGATCTATTTATTTGTTTACTTATTGATTGATTTTAAGAAATTGGCTTATAGATTTGTGGAGGCTGGCAGTCCAAAACCTTCAGAGGTAGGCCAGCAGGCTGGAGACCCAGGAAAGAGTTGATGTTGCAGCTCAAGTACAAGGGCAGTCTGCAGTAGAATTTCCTCTTTCTTGGGGGAAGTCAGTCTTTTTCTCTTAAGGCTTTCAACTAACTGAGTGAGGCCCACTTATGTTATGGAGCATAATATGCTTTATTCAAAGTCTCCTGATTTAAATATTAATCTCATCTTACAAATACCTTTACAGCAACATCTAGACTAGTATTTTACCAAACATCTGGGTACTTTGGTTTAGCCAAGCTGACACATAAAATTAACCATTACAGAAGACAACCACCTGTTGATTAGGGGCAGCTATTTTAGAACATAGATTTTTGAAAAATGACTTCTATAGCATCTGAGCCATTTTACTTATTCTTGTTAGCAGCAGCTAGCATTACCTTAACTAATAAACTACAAAAAACCCATCAATTACTTTTTGTAATTTCAATTTACTTATTTGCAAACACTGGTTTTGCACTGGCTCCCTGATGTGTAGGACTAGGAAAGGGGCAATTTTATAATTGTAATAAATAATAATGATGATGATTTGTTGGATCCCACCCTGGGAATGTATTAAACACCTCGGGGGTGACATTATCTCCTGTGGGTCACCAATAAGCACAAAGAAGCAGTCTGTTACTAATTGGTAGCCTAGTGGTTCCAGGAAGTTAATGCACCTTCTAAAGTGATTTGCTCCTACAGAGTAATTGATTTATTGGCATTTCATGTCTTAATGTTTGTGAAGCCCTTGGTGCTAATCAGAATAAATATGCTGAACTAATTCTTTACTAAACTGCCAACAACATTTTACATGCCCCACTTTTAAAGGCAAGGCTTCCAAATTCAGTAATTTACAGTATGTTTTACTGCAGATGAAAGCATTAATTTTTCTGATGTGAATTGTTGTGAAGGGTAATATTTTTCACAGGAAGTTGATGATATATATAATAAAAACAAATCAGTGACCAAAATGCCTAATTATTTAAAGACAAATGTGGAGGCTTAAACAGGAAGATGGTGGATAGGAGGCAGGACTAGCTTGTAGCTCTCACTCAGATGGACAGGGCAGCATGTGGAGATTCACGGTGTGAACTTTTGCTCCAAGAACTATTGCAGGAATATACCAGGAAAGCCTGGAAAATCCACAGACCCTTTGAAGGAACTGGAACACCACTGCAGGCTCCCTGAGACACTAAAAAACTGTGAGTCAGCTTGCTTTCTCAACAGGGAGGCTCGTGATCTGGTGCAAGTTCTCAGCCTTGGTCACCAGCTGCCTGGAAATAGACTCAGTGCTGTTGGGGAGGGCATGGTGGGAATGAAAATGGCCAGTAGGACTGTGGGCTGCAAGGGAGCAGGGTGAGGCCTGTGACTGCAGGCTTTCCCCCACTTCCCTGGTGACCTGTATGACTCAGCAGAGGCAACCATAATCCCCTTGAGAGTATAATTCCATTCGACTGGGAACCATACCCCCATCCCCCACAGCAGCTGCAGCAAGCCCCGCCCAAGGAGAGGCTGAGCTCAGACATGCCTATTCTGGGCCCCCACCTGGTGGTCCTTCTCTACCTACCCTGGTAGGTGAAGACAAAGGTCATAATCTCTTCGGAGCTCTATGGCCCTGCCCACCACCTGAGAAACCTGAATACTTAACCGGGTGTCCCTAGGGCATCTTCTCTATAGGACCACAGCTGATGCATTCTTGAAAGTGCCACCTCCTGGCTGGAGGCCAACCAACACAAAACCAGCACACTAAACAAAAACGCAACCAAGGACCCTCAGAGATTCCACCTCACTCCCCTGCCAGCTCCACAGGAGCAGGTGCTGATATCCATGGCTGCAAGACCTGAAGACAGATCACATCACAGGACTCTGCAGACACTCCCCAGTACCAGCCTGGAGCCTGGTAGCTCCACTGGGTGGCTAGACCCAGAAGAGCAAAAACAATCACTACAGCTCAGCTCTCAGGAAGCCCCATTCCTAGGGGAAGGGGGAGAACACCACATCAAGGGAACACCCCATGGGACAAAAGAATCTGAACAGCAGCCCTTGAATCCCAAATCTTCCCTCTGACATAATCTACCCAAATCAGAAGGAATCAGAAAAAATAATTCTGGTAATATGATGAAACAAGGTTATTTAACACCCCCAAAAGATCATACCAGCTCACCAGCAACGGATCCAAACCAAGATGAAATCTCTGAATTACCAGAAAAAGAATTCAGAAAGCCGATTATTAAGCCATTCAAGGAGGCACCAGGGAAAGGTGAAGTCCAACTTAAATAAATCAAAAACATGAAATAGGATATGAAAGCAAAATTCTTGAGTGAAATAGATAGCATAAGTAAAAAAACAGTCACAACTTCTGGAAATCAAGGACACTCTTAGAGAAATGTAAAATAAATTGGAAAGTCTCAGCAATAGAATTGAACAAGCAGAAGAAAGAACCTCAGAGCTTGAAGACAAGGCTTTTGAATTAATCCAATCTGTCAAAGACAAAGAAAAAAGAATAAAAAGAAATGAACAAAGCCTCCAAGAAGTTTGGGACTATGTTAAACATCCAAACCTAGGAATAATTGGTGTTTCCAAGGAAGAAGAGAAATCTAAAAGTTTGGAAAATGTATTTGAGGGAATAATAGAGGAAAACTTCCCTGGCCTTGCTAGATATCTAGACATCCAAATACAAGAAGCTCAAAGAACACCTGGGAAATTCATCACAAAATGATCATTGCCTAGGCACATAGTCATCAGCTTATCTAAAATCAAGACCAAGGAAAGAATCTTAAGAGCTGTGAAGCAAAAGCATTAGGTAACGTAAAAAGGAAAACCTATTATCAGATTAACAGCAGATTTCTCAGCAGAAACTCTACAAGCTAGAAGCGATTGGGGTCCTACTTTTAGCCTCCTTAAACAAAACAATTATTAGCCAAGAATTTTGTATCCAGTGAAACTAAGCTTCATAAATGAAGGAAAGATACAGTCTTTTCCAGACAAACAACTGCTGAGAGAATTTGCCACTACCAAGGCCAGCACTATAAGAACTGCTGAAACAAGCTCTAAATCTTGAAACAAATCCTTAAAATACACCAACATAGAACCTCCTTAAAGCATAAATCTCATAGGACCTATATAACAATAACACTATACTATACTGCAGTATACTGCACTATACTATACCATACTAGACTAGACTATACTATACTATACTATACTATGCTGTACTATATAAAACAAAAAACACAAGGTATTCAGGCAAAAAAAATAGCACAGTGAATAGAATAGCACCTCACATCTCAATACTAACATTGAATGTAAATGGCCTAAACGCTCCACTTAAAAGATATGGAATGGCAGAAGGGATAAGAATTCACCAACCAAGTTTCTGCTGTCTTCAGGAGACTCATCTAACATATAAGGACTCACATAAACTTAAGGTAAAGGGGTAGAAAGGATTTTTCATGCAAATGGACACTAAAAGCAAGCAGGAGTATCTATTCTTATATCAGAAAAAAAAACTTTAAAGCAACAGAAGTTTAAAAAGACAAAGAAGGACATTATATAATGATAAAAGGACTAGTCCAACAGGAAAATATCAGAATCCTAAACATATATGCACCTAACACTGGAGCTCCTAAATTTATAAAACAATTACTACTAGATGTAAGAAATGAGATAGATGTCAATACAATAATAGTGGAGGACTTTAATACTCCGCTGACAGCACTAAACAGGTCATCAGGACAGAAAGTCAACAAAGAAACAATGGACTATACCCTACAACAAATGGACCTAACAGATATTTATAAAACATTCTACCAAACAACTGCAGAATATACATTCATCAGCACATGGAACATTCTCCAAGATAGACCATATGATAGGCCACAAAACAAGTCTCAGTAAATTTAAGAAAATTGAAATTATGTCCAGTACTCTCTCAGACCACAGTGAAATAAAATTGGAAATCAGTTCCAAAAAGAACCCTCAGAACCAGGAAAATAATGGAAATTAAATAGCCTGCTCCTGAATGATTGTTGGGTCAACAATGAAATCACGAAGGAAATTTAAAAATTATTTGAATGGAATGATAATAGTGACACAACTTATCAAAACCTCTGGGATACAGCAAAAGTGGTGCAAAGAGAAAATTTCATAGCAATAAACACCTACATCAAAAAATCTGAAAGAGCACAAATAGACAATCTAAGGTCACACCTCACAGAACTGGAGAAACAAGGACAATCCAAACCCAAACCCAGCAGAACAAATGAGATAACAAAGATCAGAGCAGAACTAAATGAAATTCAAACAAAACAAATACAAAAGGTAAATGAAACAAAAGCTAGTTCTTTGAAAAGATAAATAAAATTGATAGACCATTAGCAAGATTAACCAAGAAAAGAAGAGAGAACATCCAAATAAGCTCAATTAGAAAAGAAATGAGAGATATTACAACTGATACCACAGAAATACAAAAGATTATTCAAGGTTACTATGAGCACCTTGACATGCATAAACTAGAAAACCTAGAGGAGATGAATAAATTCCTGGAAGTATACAACCCTCCTAGATTAAATCAGGAAGATATAGACTCTCTGAACAGACCAGTAACAAGCAGTGAGATAGAAATGGTAATTTAAAAAATGCCAACAACAACAAAAAAGTCAAGGACCAGACAGATTCACCACTGAATTATATCAGACATTCAAAGAAGAATTGGTACCAATCCTATTGACACTATTCCAAAACAGAGAAAGAGGGAATCCTCCCTAAATCATTCTATGAAGCTAGCATCACCCTAATACCAAAACCAGGGAAGGACATAACAAAAAAAGAAACTACAGACCAATATCCCTGATGAACATAGATGCAAAAATCCTCAACAAAATACCAGTGAACCAAATCCAACAGCATATCAAAAAGATTAGCCACCATGATCAAGTGGGTTTCATACCAGGGATACAGGGATGGCTTAACATACTTAAGCCAATAAATGTGATACACCACACAAATAGAATTAAAAACAAAAATCACATGATCATCTCAATAGATGCCGAAAAAGCATTTGACAAAATCCAGCACCCTTTATGACTACAACCTTCAGCAAAATCAGCATAGAAAGAACATAGGCTAAGGTAATAAAAACCATCTATGACAAACCCACAGCCAACATTATACTGAATGGGGAAAAGTTGAAAGCATTCCCCCTGAGAAATGGGACAAGACAAGGATGCCCACTCTAACCACTTCTGTTCAACATAGTACTGGAATTCCTAGCCAGAACAATCAGACATGAGAAACAAATAAAATGCATCCAATGGTAAAACGGAAATCAAACTGTTGCTGTTTGCTGATTACATGATCATATACCTAGAAGACTCATCCAAAAAGCTCCTACAATGGGTAAGTGAATTCAGCAAAGTTTCACGATACAAAATTAATGTACAGAAATCAGTAGCTCTGCTATACACCAACAGCGACCAGGCTGAGAATCAAATCAAGAACTAAACCTCTTTCACAATAACTGCAAAACAAAAATAAAATATATACTTATGAATATACCTAACCAAGGATGTGAAAGACCTCTACAAGGAAAACTACAAAACACTGCTGAAAGAAATCATAGATGACACAAACAAATGAAAACACATCCCATGCTCATGGATGGGTAGAATCAATATTGGGAAAATGATCATACTGCCAAAAGCAATCTACAAATTCAATGCAATTCTCAGCAAAATATCACCATCATTCTTCAGAGAACTAGATTAAACAATTCTAAAATTCAGATGGAACCAAAAAAGAGCCTGCATAGCCAAAGCAAGACTAAGCAAAAAGAAAAAATCTGGAGGCATCACATTACTCAACTTCAAACCATCTTATAAAGCCATAGTCACCAAAACAGCATGGTACTGCTATAAAAATTGGCACATAGACCAATGGAAGAGAATAGAGAATCCAGAAATAAACCTACTTACAGCCAACTGATCTTCAACAAAGCAAACAAAAACATAAAGTGGGGGAAAGGACACCCTATTCAACAAATGGTGCAGGGATAATTGGCAAGACACATGTAGAAGAATAGAACTGGAACCTCATCTCTCACCTTATAAAAAATCAACTCAAGATGGATCAGAGACTTAAATCTAAGGCCTGAAACCATAAAGATTCTAGAATATGATATCAGAAAAACCTGTCTAGACATTGGCTTAGGCAAAGAATTCATGACCAAGAACCCAAAAGCAAATGTAACAAAAAGATAATAGATGTGACTTAATTAAACTAAAAAGCTTCTGCACAGCAAAAGAAATAATCAGCAGAGTAAACAGACAACCCATAGAGTGGGAGAAAATCTTCACAATCTATACATCTGACAAAGGACTAATATCCAGAATCTACAAGGTACTCAAACAAATTAACAAGAAAAAAACAGACGATCCCATCAAAAAGTGGGCTAAGGACATGAACAGGCAATTCTCAAAAGAAGATATATAAGCGGCCATCAAACATATGAGAAAATACTCAACATCATTAATGATCAGGGAAATGCAAATCAAAACCAAAATGCTATACCAGCTTTCTCCTGTAAGAATGGCCATAATAAAAAAAACAGAAAACAATAGAATGTTGGCATGGATGCAGTGAAAAGGGAACACTTCTACACTGCTGATGGGAATGTAAACTGGTACAACCACTATGGAAAACAGTGTGGAGCTTCCTTAAAGAACTAAAAGCAGATCTACCATTTGATCCAGCAATCTCACTACTGGGTATCTACCAAGAAGAAAATAAGTCATTATACGAAAAAGATGCTTGCACATGCATGTTTATAGCAGCATAATTTGCAATTGCAAAAATATGGAACCAGCCCAAATGCCCATCAATCAATGAGTAGGTAAAGAAAATATGATATACATGGTATATGAAAATATTATCTATATCTATATCTATATCTATATCTATCTATCTATCTATATATATATACACACACACCATGGAATACTACTCAGCCATAAAAAGGAAAGAAATAATAGCATTCACAGCAACCTGGATGGAACTGGAGACTATTATTCTAAGTGAAGTAACTCAGGAATGAAAAACCAAACATTGTATGTTCTCATTCATATATGGGAGCTAAGCTATGAAGACACAAAGGCATAAGAATGATACATTGGACTTTGGGGACTCAGGGAAAGGATGCGGGGTGGCGAGGAATCAAAGACTATACATTGGGTACAGTGTACACTGCTCAGGTGATGGGTGCACCAAAATCTCAGAAATCACCACTAAAGAACTTATTCATGTAACCAAACACCACCTGTTCCCCAAAAATCAATTGAAATAAAAAAATAAAAATGGAAAAAATAAAGAGAAATGCAGGGACATAAGAGAAGGGATAAGGGCTTAAGACAGATATCATATTTGTAAAACTGTGTTATTTTCTATCGTCTGCTTTGTGCAGGGCTGTGATGATAACACTGCAGTTTTACATCATTTAAATTAAGTTTTCAACTCAACTCCTTAGACAGAGGCTTCCTCCAAACCATTCAGTGTGCTGTTAAGATTGCACAAAGATTTCCATAGTGACATGGTAACCATTACTTGCCACCCACTGAATATATGTGAACACATGTTAATCCTTAGATAATTTCTTTCTTTTCTTTTTCTCGGTCTGTTGGGTAAGTTTTCACTCCTGGGCCTGGCGGTTACATTGGTCTCGTAAGTAGAAATGCAGAAATTGAAGGCAGTTGGACATAGAGCTCCCTTTCCTAGTGGGAGAAGTCACTTAAATAATAGGTTGATTCGAAGTTTTTCTTTCCTCTGGTGTCTGTGGAGGCAGAAATAGAAAAACCAACTTCACATTCCTCTTCTAGCCCAAAAAGACAATAACCAAAGCACTGTGGTCAAAACTAGTGATACATTAAAAGTAATTATTTTTCCAAGTTGGTGACCTCACAGATAGAGGTTATAGTATAGTGTGTAGTTCTCAAAGTTGGTTCTTGGACCGGAAGCATCGCCATCACTTGGGAACTGATTAGAAATGCAAGTTCTTGGGCCACATCCTGGATTTACTGAATCAGAAGTTCCAGGAGTGGGGTCCAGCAATCTGTGTTTTAGCAAGCTGATGGGATTCTGATGCCTGCCTAAATTTGAGAACTAGACTTTTTACTTCAATGAATCTGGGTTGGAATGCAGCTCCATCACTTAATACATGTATGATGGTTTTGAACAAGTTACTCCCTCTCCTCACCCCCTTTTTATTTTTTGTATGGCATTTTAAAACTGCACATAGTAAAATTCTAAACCACATTAAATATCTTATTGAAAAATAAAAATTACCTTTCCCCCTGCTACAATTCCCAGCCCTTCTCCCTAGAGGTAAACACTTTGAACAGATTCCTTTTTAAAAGTTTTTTTTCTGGTGTTAAATAGTATTATCTTAAATAATAAGCATGTAATTACATTCCTTGATTTATTAGCCTGATATATAGTCTGTTACGGTCCCACTCTGAAAGGTGAGGAATTTGGCTCATACCAGCTGATATCACCGAATTTTGTTAAATTCTTGTTTTTACATAATCTAGATTTACACAATTTTATTTTGTAACTATAATTGTCTTTGGCTTTGTTTTTAGATTAATTTTAAGATATTAAAACAAAATAGCACTTGCAGTATTAGGTTTATGTGACTATTTTTCACTACAGGAAGTTCCTCCTATAGAAATGTCCATGCTACCAAATTTGAGAGGATTTTACAAACATCAAATTTCAGTGCTTCTTTCAGGTTATAGTCAATTGCCATTGCTTCTTCTATCTCAAGTTTTCATGTATAATATTCTTTTTTTTGCTACAATAACTTTTGTAAAGCAGTTTTCATACAGATGTATGCAAATTATCTGCATTTTTGTGTGTCTGAAAATGTATTTTGTTCCTACACTTGTAGTATGGCTAAGCATAAATTATAGGTTCCTAATCGCTTTCCCTCAGTATTTTAAATGCATAATTCCTGTTTCTTAAAGTTATTTTAATTTCTTTTTTATTCTTGGAGTTCTGAAATTATGATAATTCGTTTCTCTCACTACCATTTCTGCCACCCGATTCCTGTCCCAGAGGTAACTGCTACCCCTCTCATATGTATTCTTACAGAGTTATTTTATATACTACTAAACACACACGTATCTTCTATATTCTTCCCCCTTTTTAATTTGTTTTTGTTTGTTTGTTTTTTTACGAATGGTAGTGTGCTTTCTTTTACTTAACATTATGTTTTGATGATTTTTTCAGATCACCACCTAAACGACTTCCACATTATTTTTATAGCTGTATAGTGTTGCTTTGTATGGATGTAACTTTATTTATTTAACCCATGCCTCTTTGAATGTTTTGAGTGTTTCCAATCATTTGTAATCACAAAAAATGCCACAATAAATAAAGGAGTATAAATATCCATAGGATAAATTCCCCGAAGTCATGCTGTTGGCTCAGTAGGAATGCAAATTTGTAATTTTGATTATTTCCAGGCTACCTCCATGAAAGTTTACCAGTTCATACTCTCAGCAGCAACATTACGAGAGAATGACTTTCTTCTCATCACTCCAATAGACCATGTTATCTAACTTCTCAGTATCACCAATCTGATACTAGAAGAACTAGTATACATTAGCATAATTTTGCTATACTTTTCTTTCATTATGAGTGAGGCTGAGTCTTTAAAATATGTTTAAGAGCCACTTCTATTTCCTTTTCTATGAACCGTATGTTGATATTCTTTCCTATTTTTCTATTGTTTTCTTTTTTTTTTGGTCTTGTTTTGTAGGAAATTTTTACATTTTAAAGAAATTAGCATTTTACGGTATGAATCTCAGATAGTTTCCCAAGTTGATATTTGTCTTTTGGCTTTGCTTGTGGTGGTTTTTGCTAAGCAGACTTCAAACAAAAAATTAGGTTATAGATTTTCCCAGTATTTTCTCTTACGGCTTCAGGATTTTTAATATTTAGAAAGACCACCCTCTCCCTAAAATTATGAAGGTATTCCATTAATTTTCAGTTTTATTTAATTTTAAAATGAAAATTTTTTTCAAGTTGGAATTTATTTTGGTATAAGATGTGATGTGTTGGTCCAATTTTATTGTTTAGATGGCTACCTAATTGTCTAACTAAAATTAAGAACAGTCCCTCTCTTCCCCATGGTTATAAACTATCACTTTTATCTAAAAGAAATGTTCATATGTAGTTGGTCTACTTCTATTGTGCCCCATTGATCATTTAAATGGTTTTAATCTCTATAACATCTTTTAATGTCCAGTAATGCTAGCTCCTTCTTATTTGTGTCTATTTTCTGAGGTTTATATATATAATTTTGCCTTATTCTTTTCCAGATAAACTTTAGACTCTGCTTGTGAGTTGCAAACAAAATTTCTGTTGTTATTCTTAATGAGATCACATTACTTGGGGACACTTGACATTTTTATGATAACCAACCTACTAATCATAGAATATGGTTTGTCTTTCCAGTTTTTGAACTTTCTTTTGCACTTTCTACTGGCATTTGAAAGTTTTCTATTACAACTTTGTTATGTTTATTTCTAGGTATTTTGCATGTGTGTGAGACTACCTTAAGTTTTGGTATTTTTTCATTTATTCTAATTGGTTATGGTTTGTAAATGGGATGACTATTTGTGTACATTAATTTTAGACCTAGTCACATGTTTGCATTCTACTATTATTTATGAGTGTTTTTCAGTTGATTCTTTCATATTTCAGAAATATATCCAGAAACCAGCTGCAAATGATGGTAATATTAATCATTTTGCAATTTTTATAGTTTTAATTTAACTTTCTCATCTGTTTTTGTGCTGCCAGTGCTCCAAAGCAATGGTAAACAATTGTAGGAATAGTAGACACTCTGGCTTTGTTTCAGACTTTAATGACAATGTTTCTAGTTCTCCATTATGTGGGATAGATATATTTGACCTTGACTTTTAAAAATTCTTGATGAAAGTTCTGGAGATGGATGGTGGTGATGGCTACACAATATGTGAATGTGCTTATGTCACTGAAGTATACACTTAAAAATGGTTAAAATGGTAAATTTCATATCATGTATATTTTATCACAATAAAAAAGTAGCCAAGAAAAAAATAATTCTTGATGGAGGTTGACTTTCACCAAATGTCTTTTCAGCACCTATACAGAAGACAATACGACATTTTCCTTATTTTTTTTTTAAACAAGAGGCAATATAGCAATGTGGAGAAGTGCACAGGCTCTGAGCTGCCTTGCCTATGTTCAAATCCTAGCTTTGTTACTCTTTAGCTCTCTCACCTTGAGGAGATCACTTAAGGTTCTTATGCCTCCGTTTCCTTCTCTGTAACTCACAATAATAATAGTGCCTATCTCATAGGTCTTCACTGAGGATTAAATGAATTTATATATATATGTATATATATGTGTGCATATATATTATACATATTACGTATATATAAATATAAATTATATATATATAGAGAGAGAGAGAGAGAGAGAGCACTTAGAACAAAAACCAGCACATAGGAAGTATTACATGAGTTAATATGATAGATTATTTTAATAGATTTTCCACATCCCAAGTATAAAACCTTCATTGGCAATGGAGAATTGTCCTGCTGAATATCATATATCTATATTTCATTTAGAATTTTTCATTACTAAATCATATGTGATATTAGTATCTAGTTTTCTTTCTTGTGTAATCTTCGATTGGCTTTGATATCAACATTGGCTTAGTTTATAAAAAGAATATGGGAAGTTTTCTTGCTTTTTTATGCAGTGAGGTGTTTAAATCGTGTTTAAGTTATCTGTTCTTTAGATGTGTTATTCCTCCGTAAAGTCAACTAAGCCTAGTGCTTAGTTGACAACTTCTCAATTTTTTCTACTTAGATTTTCTATAACTCCTGGTGTCAGTTTGGAGTAAATGATATTTTCTTTGAAAATCATTCCTGGGAGGCCGAGGCGGGTGCGTCATGAGGTCAGGAGATCGAGACAATCCTGGCTAACACGGTGAAACCCCCTCTCTACTAAAAATGCAAAAAATTAGCCAGGTGGGTGGTGGGCGCCTGTAGTCCCAGCTACTCCGGAGGCTGAGGCGGGAGAATGGCGTGAACCCGGGAGGCGGAGCTTACAGTGAGCCGAGATGGCGCCACTGCACTCCAGCCTGGGCGACAGAGTGAGATTCTGTCTCAAAAAAAAAAAAAAGAAAAAATAGAAAGAAAGAAAAAGAAAATCACTCCTGTCATCCAGTATTCACATGTACTTTTGGGCCTTGGTCAGGTGGCCTGGTCTGTGGGGAACTCTCCCTTTGCCAAATGAGGGGAGATTTACTTGGTTAGTGGAGTGATTTATTTATTTTCCTGCTGGGAGGCAATGCCTTGGTTGGGTTTATTTTCTCCACATCTGTTTTGGGAATCTGGATTTCTCTCATACTCTATTTTGCTTTTCTCTTAGACCTCTATACCCAAATCAGGGGCTCAGGACAGACAGGGTTTTCCTTTATTCAGACTTCAGTTCTTAGTGTTGGCTGGTGATATGGGTTGGCTCTGTGTCTCCACCCAAATCTCATCTTGAATTGTAACTCCCACAATTCCCATGTACCATGGGAGGGACCCAGTGGGAGGTAATTGAATCATGGAGGCAGTTCTTTCTCATGCTGTTCTCGCAATAGTGAATAAGTCTCACGCGATCTGTTGGTTTTAAAAAGGGAAGTTCCTCTGCACAAACTCTCTCTTTTTGCCTGCTGCCATCCATGTACAATGTGACTTGCTCCTCCTTGCCTTCCACCATAATTGTGAGGCCTCCCCAGCCACGTGGAACTGTAAGTCAATTAAACCTCTTTCTTTTGTAAATTGCCCAGTCTCGGGTATGTCTTTGTCAGCAGCGTGAAAACTGACTAATACAGCTGGCTAGGTGTCAGAAGTCTCTGAGGTCTCTTCCCTGTGTTGTCCACATTCTGGAGGGCACCCAGCCTGGCCTGGCTGTTCCAAGTGCAACACCATCATTGACCAGCTCTATTCTTACTTCTTGGCCCATGCCTGCTCTTTGTGGGTGCCCCCTCTGTGTTTGAGTTCCTCTAGCTCTCTCTTGTAAAGAGCTACTTCTAGCCCTAGTGTTTTTGGCTATGGCTATCCCTGCTTAGTTTTCTCCCTTTGTCTGTTTCTAACTGATTTAAATTTTCTAGCATTTCCTCAGAGTTTCTGGGCTGCTTTTGGTTTCTTCTCTTGTTTATATCACAGGTATGCCTTCCTCCTTGAAATACATCCATTTTCCTGTTATCTTCAGGATAACAGGCCATAATAATTATAGCTAACACTTACAATATGCTGCTTATCCTTCTAAGCCTTAGCAGTCTTAGCCTTCCAAGTGCTTGGATAGGCATTAACTAATTTAAACCTCACAAAGCCCTATGAGGGAGAAATTATTGTTGTCTCTATTTTATAGATGAATAAACTGAGGTAGGGAAAAAGTAAGCAAATAGTTGGGAAATTGTACTATGAACTTGGGCATTTGAGCACCTAAGTCCCTACTTTTAGCCACCATGCTGTACTGTGTCTTACTATCAAAAAGTTACAAGTTTTTGTCCCTTTACTTATACTCATGGGATGTCAGTTTACCTATCTGCAAAATTGGATTAGTAATATCTACCTCCCAGTTCTGTTGCAGGAATCAAATGTTTGGCATAGTGTGATACACTCCATAAAATTTAGCCTCTTTTCTTTGATTTGGCTTTGGTTCAGAGTCACTGTAGACTTAGAATTCCTAGGCTCTTTTATCCCCCATGGTAGACCTTTCTCGCTGAAATGTGAATATTCAATCATTTGAACAGCATTTTCATTAATATCACGTGATCACATGTATCATCCCTCAGTTTCACCATCCTCGCTGGTATCAATGGTATATTTAGCTCCAACCTTCTCACTCTGCCATAATGTGTTTACATATTTCCTTATTTAGTTTTAGCACTTTACATTTCTATGTGTTTTCATTACATTTTATCTTCAATGATTAAATCAATGAAGTAATTTCTTCAAGATATAGCAGCGCTCTTTATTAGACTTTCAATGTGCAATGAGAAGAGCACTGAGATCCCTTCTGGTGTTTGAAAACGTGTCCATTTCACTGACAGACCTCTTCCTTGTTGGAGAAAATCACACATGCTGTGTGTCTGTCTCTTTAATTTACACCTAGGGTACTCTAGGAGCTGGGAAGAAGGTCATCTGGATAAACTAAACTGATTAGAGATATTTCCAGTCTTCTGGTTGCTCTCCTGTGAAAAAGGTGAGTGCCACCCTGCACTTAGACTCTGCAGGACTGTTGAGGAATAGAAAAGTGAGTACTTACTGCTCTTTTCCAGTCCAGGGCCATTTTGAGACCAGTGCCCCATGCAGTGTTTCTCAATCCTGGTTGCACAACAGTATCACCCAGGAGTTTTAAAAAATCCTGATATTCAGGAACATCAGCCTTGAATTCCTGAAATGAATCTCACTTGGGGGTATATTATTCCTACAATATATGTCTGAAATATTTTTCTACTAATTAAAGATTTTAACATTGAAAAAAATCCTGATATTCAAAGCCAGGTCAATTAAATCTGAATCTCTGAGGTTGGGCTACAGGCATTAGTATTTTATTTTTTTGTAGCTCTCAGGTGATTCAACTGTGCAGTGAAGGTTGAGAATCACTGCTCTAACTCCTTTGGTTCTGTCGAATTTAGTATGACATTAAGATGCTACAGGAAAGTATTAGCACTGATGACTAATAGGTGGGGGAAAAATCAATTTGCAAATCTGAATATTTTTCAGTACCCACCTGCTAAGGACAGAGGGGTAGGAAATGATGTCTCTTCATCATGCCTTCTAGTTGGAGGGCAATCTGGCAGCTTTAAAAATCTTTGTTTTAAATAAGGTCATTCAGAGTGCAAATGAATTAGCAGTAATTTTGAGAAAAATAATCTTTTATTTCAACATGTTATTTTCTGAACTTTTCAACACGTGCTCACTTTATGTTATTTCAGCTGCCTTGACCTTATTTTTTGTTTGGGGTGGCTTTTTCCAGGCACCTTTTCTTTCATCAGGGAGTGGGAGCCTGCTCACAAATCTGGCCCCAGATGTCTCTTATCCTCCAATACCTGCCTTGGGCTGTGCTTCTAGGTTCATCTGTGAATACAAGTCTAGCAGACTTCCCAAGTTTTGAGAAAATTCTGTGTATGCTGTGTATCATTCAATATGAGAGCTCAGGTGCACCCAGGGCCGATGTTTGTGGTCTGTTGTGAAAGGTAATGCCTCTATATCACATATTTTGAGGTAAACCATACTGCTTTTCAGTTGTAATGATTTGCTTTCTAAATATTTCTCAAATCCATCTCTTCCTCCTTATCTCTGAAGCAGGCCTACATGATCTCAAATCTAGATTATTATAAGTCTCCTGAATGATCTTTCTTAAATTGGAGTCATCTAAGATGTTGGCAGGGTGGTTGGTCTCAAATGGAAATCTGTGTCTATTGTTTCTCCAATGCTGAAAATTAACCTTCTAACAGATGGCCTCCAATGATGTCCAAGTGTTTTAACAGGTTGCTCAAGGCCCTGTGTTATCTCCCTTTGTCTATATCTCTACCTTCATTTCTTCTCACTTCTCACCTTGTACTTCAGCTTGGATCTCAGGGCAATTTACCTCACCTAGCCTTCCCTTTGTCCTTTCTGTCTGCAGTGCCTTTGCCTAACAAACTCCTGCTTTTACAGATTCACTCAAGTGTTACTACCTCTCTCTGGCACTCTCACAGGAGTTACTACTTCTCTGTGTTCCTAAAACACACTGGACATAGTTTGACAACGATATTTACCAGATTGTTTTATACCAATTTCTTTGTGGATCTGACTTTCCTCTCTTAGTGAGTCATCTCCTTGAAGCAAGGAATTATGCCTTATTCATTTTATTTCCATAGTGCTTGAAAGTAGCTACTCAAAAAAATCTGTTGACTTAATCACTAAAAGCATGCATATAAATTTTACATTTTATGTATACAATTAAAATTCTGTGTCTCCTGTTTGAGGCCCCTGGGAAGTCATTTTTCTCAGGTCTTAATAGGAAGAAAAGCTGAGCTACTCCTGTGAGATAAATTTATCTTTATGTTATTCATAATAACATCATATAGTTGATCATAACCTTCATCAGACTTCAGAGTCTTTTCTCTGCCTAGGTGTAAGCTCCCTGAAGGCAGGAACCATATCCCTCCTGATCACTACAGTATTTCCACCCCTAGCTCAGTGCCTGTTACAGACAGGATATTTGATAAGTATATAGAAATAATAAATTTCATCTGAAATTACAAAACATAGTATACAATAGGGGAGGCCAAGAAAGTGACCATCTTAGGTTGGGTTCCCAAGAAGCAGAGCCTGAGGCAAGGCTTCATGTAAAAAGGCTTCATGTAAAAGGCTTCATGTAAAAGTAGAAACTGTTTCTAGGAACAACCACCAAAGAAGCAGGACAAGGAAGGGAAGGTCAAGTAAGTGTATGCTATCAAGTAATATACCACAGGCAAGGTTCTGGAAACAGTGTAGGTACACTTCAGAGTCTTCTATCCAGTAAGCAAGGGAGCTGGAGTATATTTGTTCTCTCCACTAGTCAGACATGAGTTAGAAGGCTGTGGATGAAGGATATAAATTCTCAGGCATTTCTGGATTTCCATGCACACAGGCAGAGCAGGTTATGACAGCCGGAGGGCTACTGGCCAACAAAAGACACACAGGTGCTGGCTGTTGAGAGGAAAATCACGCCCACCAGGAGCAGGTGTGCATGAAAATGGTATGAGCACAGCACTGCGAACACATGCTATAGTGATTATTATCTAAATCTAGACATGAAAATTTCCTCCAGGACTCTGGATTTCTCAGACCATGCAGGGATCATTCACAGACCACTCCTGAAAAATCAAATGGCCTTGACTCGACCTGAAGCATGAAAAGTAGAAGGGAAGGGACCAAAGTTCAGTGAAAGCATTTTGAATATGGGAAAGTTGTCACATTTCCCTCAGTTATGAAAATCAGGCCTTTCAGTTGGGGGTCATGGGATCACAAGAGTTCTCAAGATGGCTAAGCTCATGTTTTAAAGCAAGGGATTCATCTGTTCTCCCACAGAGTAAAAACCCCTGGCTTAGAGCACGGAGACCATGTGGTATAAATAATCTCTGTTAGGAAGCCATTGAGTATATGAAAATCTAGTAACTTTACTCGTTGCAGTCAGTTTTACTTCCTAGGGCATATGAATCACTTGGTCATTATGTTAAAATGCAGATTCTGATTTAGTAGGTCCTGGGAGGAACCTGAGATTCTATATTTCTACATGCTTCCAGGTGATACTGATATTGCTGGTCCAAGGATCACACTTGGAGTAGCAAGTTTCTGAGGCACAGTTAAAAATGAAAATACAACACAACAAAACCCACCACTAAATATGTGACTTGATGTTTAAAAAGAAAGAAAACTGAAAGAGGCTGCCACCACCTATTTTTTAGCTTTATTCAGTTTTGCAGATAGAGCTGATATTCTTGTTTCCCAGAAGAACTTTAAAAAAAATATGTTCTCAGGGGACCAGTAATATATGGAGTTAAAATCCACTTAGTGCACGATTTGCTAATCTGTCCCCTTCCCAAATGGACAAAGTGAGTTATTAAGGTTATACTTTTAGCAAATTGTGTTTTATAGTCTCCACGTTACCCATCTGCAAGGCCTCAGAGATGGTAATGATGCAAAAGAAGCCTTGAGGTTTGCCTTCTTCAATGTGGGTAAAGGCTCATGTGGATGAAGATTATGCGGATTGGACTTCAGGCTATTTTCATAGGAGCTACTTTGCTTTCTGACTCAGATACCAGAGAATAAATTCTGCATCATGGTGGTGACAATTGTAGGATGTGACTGGGTTGATAGGTGCTCCTTATAATGGGTAATTAAGTCTAAAGGCAGGAAAGCTGACCATAAGCTACATATTATTCCTAGTTCCTCTAAATTCTGCCACTCCTAAGCCCACTTGCAGGCTTGTGTCTCTTTTCCATAAACATTGATCACAGTGGGTTGAGCCATAGCTATTGTACATGGAGAGGACAAATATGCCTATTTTTCCAGAGGCTCTTCTCAGAAACAGGTTTATGTAGAGAACAGAAGGGCATTGAAGCCACCTGAAGTGGGGAGAGATAAAGAGAACAGACCATGACTCATAGATTTGAGCAGATAAGCCTAATTATTTGGTTGGGGAGTTTGCTGGATTTTCTGTGTCAACTTGTCCCAGCACTATTGCCATCTAAGGCTGGGAACTATATTTCCCAGAAAATTCTTTCCTGTATAATTCTGGATTAAATTTTGCCAGTGACAGGTATTTTTATGAAATTTGGAAGGTGGAAATACAAGGTATAATTGTAGAGCTAGCATATAGCAGCTTTGTGAAATGCAGTGGGTTTTGCTGATTCGGCAGCTAAAGATCTCTCTACAAGCTCCTATTTTGGTGGCCAGAATAGTGGCTTCTTGGATTTCCTCACTTCCTGCTTCTTGGCCCACTTCAACGCTTCTGGTGAAGTCCTTAAACCTTCCATTCTCTGGCTACAGCCCCTTCTGTACCTTCACTTCTCCAACTTCTCCCATGTTCATACGAGTCCTGATTTTTATGTTAAACTTCTTATTCTGGTAATAAATGTGGTGCTGCTGTTTTCCTGATTAAACCCTTATGGGCACAGGAGTTCTTAAATTTATTGGGTTTCTAGTGGATTAGCAAGCTATTTAAATGTTTTGATGGACTTGAGACAAATGGGGAGAAGAGCACTCACTCACAAGTTTATCAAAACATTTAAATAGCTTTCTAGTCTGCCAGAAATCCAATCAATTTGACAACTCTTGTGCCTATGGAGGTTTAGGGCCAGAAGTGTCACAGATTGCGTTCCTGGAGAAGCAGACCCTGAGATGGAGTTTAGTAGGCAGGTTGTTAGAAAGTGCCTGTGGGATCAACACCTGTGGAGGGGAGGGAAAGGAAGCAGATGTGGGTAAAAGAGAAGTTAACTGCAATGCAGGCCAGGGGAAGCTGTGGCAAACTCCATGAGGAGGTCTGGAGGATATAGGGTTCATCATGGTTGTCCCAGTTATGGCCAAGCTTCAATAGTCCAGCACTAATCAGTCATTGGATATAGGCCACTGCAGGAAGGAGCATGAACTTGGGCAAGGGGGCTCTCTTCTTGTGAAGCAGGACCTGAAGGGGCTGCCAGCCAAAGGCTGGTATGACAGTGCTTCCAGGAGCTGGGGCAATGAGTGCTTCTTTGAAGGGGAATCTGAACGACACATCTTAGGTTCACCCCAAGAAGTAAGTTAGGCTGAGTTCTAAATCAGTGTTGGAGATGGAGCTGGGAGTGAGGAAAGGAGAATGACATTTGTGGTAGAGGGAGCAACATGCTTAAAGGCTTGACATTTCAAAAAACAAAGAGTCCCATCTGACTAAAGCATGAGGTGAAAGAGATTTAGGCACATTCCAGAAAGACAAAACATGATTCTTGGAAAATCAGGATCTGGATCCAGATGTTGAGCATGTCTGTGGTCTACTTGTTTCTGGGTCACTGGAGTAAAAGTTAAGTCTTTCTGGAGGCCAACCCAGACCATCAGTCCCACCTTTGTCAACTCCAAGCTTGCTACATCACTTCACATTTCCAAGTTCTCTCAACCATGGAGTGTAGTAGGCACAGGGCCACTATCCTTGGTGAATTCCTCCAAATTCAATGTGTTTCTTCATCTTCCTGATTAGCTGCCTGTCTCTGACCCCGTGCTTCCTAAAGAGGACCACCCCAGGATGTGGCTCTTTTGTCGCAGTGTTTTCTGGACACTTTGTCCTCAGTGTTTTCTGGACTTCTTTGTTTCATCGTAAGCAGGCTCCTTTTCTGTCTCTTATAATTTCCTTCAGCTTTTGCTGACAACCACACTTTCTTTTAATTAAGGATATTTTCCCCTGTTGCAGTGCAAGAGTTCTCACTGCCTTGCTTAGTCTAAGTCTCTCCTAGTCTCATTTTATCTCACTCATTTCCTTAGACACAAAGATATGTCATGTAGCGGAAAGAACATGTGCTTTGGATTCAGATGGACCTGAACCAGAATCCCAGGAGCCTCACTTTCTACTGATGTGATCTTGGGCAATTTCTTTAACTTCTCTGAGTCTCAGTCTACTTATTTGTAAAATAGGGAGGGATATTACAAATATGACATACAACACGATGAGTTAATGTCCCTTTCCCTTTATAACCCGGAGTTTTAGAAACTGACCCTGAACTTGGGCTAGATAAGGAGGGGCTCTCATTTTCTTGAGAGCTATTGGCCCTGTTGCTTTTGCCTTGCTTGTTTTCCTTCTCTCAATGGCCATCAGCAGAGCGCAGCTCACTTTCTCTGTTGGAGTTCATATTACCAGCTTTCTGACATTAATCTTAGCTGCATCACTCAGTTGTCTTTATTCCCCCGTCCAGTTCTGCTAACAGAATTACTTCAGGCACTTCCTAATCTTCATGTGTAATCAGTAACACTAGACATAAGCAACACTAACTCTCCAAATGAGACATGCAGTACCCAAGTAGTACTTCAAGTCTTGTGGAAGGAGAGAGAACATGTTTGTATTCTATGACCAGATAGGCCATGATGGTTCTAATTGGCCCTCCTGAGTGTTCTTGCCAGCTAATGTTCTTCAGAGTACTGCGAAATTACAGTCTAATTGAATTTCCCCTCTGATCCGTTTACAGATTTTTATAAATGCAGTCTGGACAGATCAATGTTAATAGCTACTGGTGCTTTGAAGCTAGACAAGTGGGAAAAACAAACCGGAGCTTTACTTTTCATGGGTATTGTTTAGATTTCCTTGGCACATTTCAGAGGATGCTGAAGCTGCAATTGAATCTTACTTCTTGCTGTTTTATTAGTCATGGATTTCCAGAGAAACAGAACGAAGAGGTGATTGATTGATTGATCGACTATAAGGAATTGACTCATGTGATTATGGAGACTGAGAAGTCCCAAGATCTGTAGGTAGCAAGCTGCAGACCCAGGAGAGCCCATAGTGTAAGTTCTAGTTCAAAAGCCAGCAGGCCCAAGACTCAAGAGGAGTTGATTTTTCAGTGTAAGTCCAAAGGCAGGAAAAGACCAATGTCCCAGCTGAAGTCACCAGGAGGAGTTTCCTCTTACTCTGACTTTTTGTTCTATTCAGGTCTTCAACTGCTTGAATGAGGCCCACTCACATTAGGAAGAGCAATCTGCCTTTCTCAGCCTACTGATTCAGACATTAATCTTATCCAAAAGCACCCTCACAGGCATATCCAGAATAATGTTTGACAAAATGTCTGGGTACCCTATGGCCCAGTCAAGTTGACACAAAATTAATTATCACACTACTTCACTCCCACCCCAGTAGTGGCAATTGCTTATGGAAAGTTTTCTCTCATGAGAGAAAGCCTTTTCTTTAAGTTGCAGGTGAGTTAAAAGTAAGCCTACCTTTAAAATGTTCTTTGCTAATTAGAATTGAACCAGCAACATCATTTGCACAATCACTTCTGTTAGCATGGATGACTAATGCTTACCAATAGGCAGGCAGCTTTGACTCCCCACCAGTTGTTGTTTTCCTATTTGCATGTCTACTGTGGAGACTGCACATTGGGAGTAATTAGAAGTCAATTGACTAATTCTCATCGGAAATATAACCATCAATGTGTCCTTTGAGATAATCTCTGTTAGGGGACTTTTAGTTTAAATTGAGAGATGTGGTAGATTACATTAATGGCTCCATTCTTCACCTCTTTCTGTATCCATGTCCTTTACTCATACCTTTGCTGTTTCTCCTATTAAAGAGACAGCGTCTCTTTCCCTACTCTTTGAATCTCAGCTCAGTCATGTGACTTGCATTGGTCAATAGAATGAGATAGGAATTATGGTGTGCTAGTTCGGAGCTTGAGCCCCCAGAGCTTTCTGTGTTTTTGATAGCTCTTTCGTACTTCTGTCATCAATGTGAGAAAAATATACTCAGGACATCTCACTGGTCCCAAGAGGTGGATGAGAGATACATGAAACAGAGCTCTCCCCTAAGGTGCTTAGCCTAGTGCATCCTACAATAGAGTCTCCAGATGACCTGCAGACATATGAGCAGACCAGTCAACCTGTAGATGCATGAGCAAGTCCAGCCAAGGTCAGATGACTCATGACCTATCCTTTATTATGTGAGTTGTAATAATAAAGTGAACGTTCTTTCAAGTCACTCAGTTTTGGAGTGGTATGTTATACAGCAATAGCTAACTGACACAAGAGTGCTATCTTATACTCTGCTTCAGGAGTGGGGATTTCGAGTCAGTGTGCAACGGTCAATTTTTGTTTTATATTGCTTTCCTGGATTAGACACACATTTATCATCTGCATTTTTTTGGTCTATTGTGATACTGCTGCTTGATCAACAGCTTCGTTCTCTCTCTCTCTGTTACTGCCTCTTTCTCTTCCTCCTTCCTCTATTTTTATATTTTGAGCACAAACACCAATTTCCTATCCTTCCTCGCAGTCATGTGTTGCCATGTGATGATTTAAAGCCATGGAATATATGTCTCTGTACCAGGCCTGTGTTAGTCTGTTCTCATGCTGCTATGAAGAAATACCCGAGGCTGGGTAATTTATAAAGGAAAGAGGTTTAATTGATTCTCAGTTCTGCATGGCTGAGGAGGCCTCACGAAACTTACAATCATGGTGGAAGGCACCTCTTCACAGGGCTGCAGGAGAGAGAATGAGTGACGAGCAAAGGGGGAAGCCCCTTATGAAACCATCAGATCTCATGATAACTCACTCACTATCACGAGAACAGCATGAAGGAAACCTCCCCCATTATTCAATTATCCCCACCTTGGCCAGCCCTTGATATGTGGGGATTATTACATTTCAAGGTGAGATTTGGGTGGGGACACAGAGCCAAATCATATCAAGATCTGGTCATCAAAACCTCCTCTCTCTCTCCCCACACCCCCACCCCTTGTCTACTGGCTGGATGTTGATATTCAAGGACCTTAAAAGCCATATGTAAATTTGTCAAGGTCTATGTCATCCTGGTTCCTGAATAACTGCAGGAGTAGTGCCCCCTTCTGCCTAGGAGGAACAATCATATTGGACTGCTGTGTCAATGAGAACTAAATTTTAGGATGTTATACCACTGAAATGTTAAAATTCATTTGTTAGAGAGCTACCTTTACTAATATGCCAGTTAAATAGGTATGCTCAGGAAAACTTGCACTTTTGCTTTTATCTCCCTCTTCCCCAATCCCTTGTTAGTATATTATATATGAATTATAGATCTTATTCAATATATTGATGTCCAATATGCTGATGGAAAAGGATGGGTATGAAATATTTAGTTTTGAAATCTTGAATCATACCCAGATACTACCCCACGTATGTGCTGGGTACGTACTGAGTCCTAAATATTGTAATATATCAAGAGCTTGTGAGCAGAAGGTAAGTAGAGACCTCAGAGAACAAGCATTTCTGAATTAGGAGGTGATCAGCAAGCTGACCCTAATAATTATGTTGTTCTGGGATTGGCAAAAGGGTGAGGCTAAGGGATTTTGAAACATGACAGTATGAAAACATAGAGTTTTGTTCAAGATGTATTCCTTGTGAGTGAGGTTGCTAAAACTCCTGATTTTGATCCCGTGATAAGTACAATAAGCCAATATCAATGCACTTTCCTAAGTTATTGAGCCAGCCTGGATTCTTTTTTCTCTCTACCTCTGCAAGATCTCATTGTGCTTCTCAAAGGGGACTCTATTTCCAGTTAAATACAGCCGACTTAACATTCACTGCATTGTCACAAACAGGTGCATTTAGAAGATAAGCCCAGTAGTATTTCATTTTTCTCTCTCTTGTTTGGATGCTGCCCTTCAATGAAAATGGAAAATTTCCTCTGTTTCTGTTAACAAAAGGCCTGTTTTCCTTGCCTTCCCCTCTGCATTAGAAAACACCAGATGTGTGTGAGGCAGCGGGAGGTCCAGTGCAGTTCTAGGATGGCTAGTCATTAGAAAGCAGTGAAAAGGAGTCTGAAAACCCAGCTTCCCAAATAATCCCAAACAAAACCTTTGTTTTCTTAACCACAAAGCTAATTTCTTACCAAATATAGTAGCAGCTATTTCCAATTAGAACTACAAACTAGAATATGTTGGAGATAGTATAGTGGGTATCTTGTCCATTTTCTGTTGCTGTAACAGAATACCACAGACCGAATAATCTATAAAGAAAAGCTTATTTGGCTCACGGTTCTGGAAGCTCACTTTTATAACAAAGCCACTCCCTCAATAAATCACCCACTTCCTCAATAAAGATATTAATCCATTCACGAGGGTGGAGCCCCCAAGACCTAATTACCTCTTTAAGGCCCCACCCTCTCATCACTGCTGCTTTGGGTATTAAGTTTCCAACACTTTGAAACTTTGAACTTAGGGAGATATATTCAAACCGTGACAAGGGCTCACCATGATTTTTTAATTATAGTAACTGTACTCCACTGGAAATGAAAGGATGCATTTTGCTATGTGAATTAGGGATAATGTAAATAATCTTTTCATATCACTGAAAAAATTCATACTCTTTTCTACTAGAATATGTGTATGCATCTATCTCTTCATACAGTGTTCTTTTTATAATAACACAAGTCATATTGGATTAGGGGCCTGTCCTACTTTAGTAAGACTCATCTTAACTAATTATATCTGCAACAACCCTACTTCCAAATCAGATCACATTCTGAGGTGCTGGGTTTTAAGACTTCAACATATGCATTTTTGGGGAAAGGGGGGGTCGCAATTCAACCTATAGTAGATAGTATCTATCTCAGTAGGCTACTGTGAAGATTAAATAAAATGATGTCTAAAAAATGTTATCATGGGACTTCCGTGGAGTAGTGCCATGGTTCAGAAATGTTCACTCTTATTATTACTATTGTTGAAAGTTTGCATTTTGTTGACTGGAAATGGCAGAAAATACCAAATTTTAGTCATTTTAAGAAAAGTAAGCTGGTTGGCATCTATCTCCTCAATCTTAACTGTCCATTCTTTCTGCTGCTCCAGGTCAGTGAGAATAGTCAGAGATGGTTGGGGACAGTCCCATCTAGGGCATCACAGTGGGAAGCTCCAGACATTCAAAAGGCTGCACTTCCATTGATTATTTCTTTGAAGGAGGTATATATGACATGACCATTTGAGATGAAATCCACTTCAGACTTGGTGAACTGATTTCTATTTGGCTCCCATTGTACGTGACTTTGAGCAAATTAACTAACCACTAAAAGTCCTTCTAGGAAATCATAATGCTGCAAAGGAACTTAAACAATAAATTTTATTTTAACAAGTTTATTCAGGTTCACAGTCACAGCCACTCCAGACACATGAGAATGAATTTCATTTCAAGGGAAGTCTAGGGAAGGAGATTTTGTAACCTCTCTCATTGTCAGAAAATGTTAAATTTAATCTAAAACCCTCAACTTTGGTTTAAACACATGTTTTGTTTGTTTGTTCCCAGTTTACAAACAGAATAACTGGTCATTGTAAATTGTATTAGTCCTCTAGGTACATGAGTTGTTTCTTCTGTTTTGGGGGTCTCCTCTCTTTATACTACTGGCCATCTACTCACTCAGTTGGTGTATATATATATATATATATATATATATATATATATATATATATATATATATATATGAGTTGCACACATCTTCATTTCCAGGCTTCCTTCCTTCCACTCTCCATCCCCTCCCTCTTCCCTTCCCTTCCCTTCCCTCCTCTCCTCTCCTCTTTTCTTTCTTTCTTTCTTTCTTTTTCTTCTTTCTTCATTTCTTTCTTTCTTTCTTTTTCTTTCTTTCTTTTTCTTTCTTTCTTCATTTCCTTCTTTCTTTCTTTTTCTTTCTTTCTTTTTCTTCTTTCTTTTTCTTTCTCTTTCTCTCTCTCTTTCCCTTCCTCCCTTCCTTCCTTCCTTCCTCTCTCTCTCTTTCTTTTATTAGGGATGGGGTCTTTCTCTGTTGCCCAGGCTGGAGAGCAGTGGCACAATTATGGCTCACAGCAACCTCGAACTCCTGGGCTCAAGCAATCCTCCTGTCTCTGCCTCCTGAGTAGTGGGATTACAGGCACACACCACCATGCCTGGCTTTTGCTTTTAGTATTATTTTCCTCTCCTGACCATAGGCAATTTTTATTTGAACATTCTACCAACATGTTAATCTAAAAACTGAGCTTGGATGACTCATATGCAGTTTTTCTCCCTTCTCAGATTCATAAGACTAGAGGAGTGATGGCTTTTTCTCATTTCCTTTGTGCTTATATTGATATCCAGGTACTAAAGATTCTTCCATTTTCCCCATTTTCCATTTCCTTACCAACTCTGTAGTCAGTGCTGAAGTCCAGAAGTTGTTTGCACTCAGGAGATAGCTCCTGGCTGTCTCCAAGCTTCCCATTTCCCTACCACATTTCCCATAGCAGGAGAAAAAGTATACCTTCTTCTGGAATCCTGGCTCCTATTATTATGAACCTGCTATATTTCTGAATTGCCACACAGAAATAAGACTTTAAAAGGCAAGATTACTCAACTTCTCCACACCAACAAAATAAACTGGCTCAATCTTTGAGTTCAATAATTAACCACATATTTATTGATCATCTCTGTTGTTCTAGGCTTTGTTCTAAGTGCTGAGGAGCAGCTTGATGATGAAGAGCTACTGTCCTAGTTCCCATGTACTCATTTGTTCCACCATTAGAACCTATGCAAATGCCATTGCCTACACCAGAAATGACCTTCCTCCTTCCTCCTCCCTCCTCCCTCCTCCTCCTACCTGAGAGATTATGTCACTCATCCCCCAAATTAATTTTCTTCCTGAAGTTTTTCATGAACTGGCTGTGTGGCTTAGATTATTCCAGCCATAGCTGGCCCCTATTTTTTTTTTTTTTTTTTTTTTGAGATGGACTCTTGCTCTGTCTCCCAGGCTGGAGTGCAGTGGCGTGATCTCGGCTCACTGCAACCTCCGCCTCCCGGGTTCAAGCGATTCTCCTACCTCAGCATCCTGAGTAGCTGGGGTTACAGGCGCGTGTGCCACCACACCAAGCTAATTTTTGTATTTTTATTAGAGACGGGGTTTCACCATGTTGGCCAGGCTGGTCTCGAACTCCTGACTTCAGGTGACCTGCCCGCCTCGGCTCCCAAAGTGCTGGGATTACAGGCGTGAGCCACTGCACCCAGCCAAGCTGGCCCCTATTCTTAAAATGTCTGTGTAGCCATTCTTAGTAATATGTATGTGTTGTGAATACACATGGCTTCATTTATGGTTAGCCCTCTGTATCCATTGGTTCTGCATCTGTGGATTCAACAAAATTCTGGTCAAAAATACTTGAAATCAAACCAATGAAAAATAATAATAAAGAAAATGTGGTACATGTATGCCATGGCATACTACACAGCCATAAAAAAGAACAAACTCATATCCTTTGCAACAACATGAACGCAGCTGGAAGCCATTATCTGAAGTGAGTTAAAGCAAGAAAAGGAAACAAAATGCTGCATCTTCTCACTTGTATGTGGAAGCTAAATATTGGGTATTCGTGGATATAAAGATGGCAACAATAGACACTGGAGGCTGATAGAATGGGGAGGGAGGGAGGTTAAGGGCTGAAAACCTACCTTTTGGGTACTATTCTCAGTACTGGGGTGATAGGATCATTCATATCTCAAACCTCAGCATCATGCAATATACCCATATTACAAAGCTGCACATGTGCCCCCTGAATCTAACATAAACGTTGAAAAAAGAAAGAAAAATAATAATACAGCAATAAAAAATAATACAAATGAAAAACAATACAGTATAACAACTACTTACATGGCATTTACAATGTATTAGATATTATAAGTAATCTAGAGGTGATTTAGAGGATACAGGGGGATGTGAGTAGGCTATATGCAAATAAGACACCATTTTAGATTATGGACTTGAGCATCTGAGGATTTTGGTATCTGCAGGGGTCCTGGAAAACCATCCCCCATGGATAGCAAAGGACAACTGTATTTGTCTGTTCTCCTCGACTATGAGTTCAACTGTTAGGAGGGAGGACAGTTGCCTAATAAGTCGTAATAATAATGAACCCTTCACCTTTTTGAGATTGAATTGTCTGACTATATCTGTCAGGTCTAGTTGGGAGGCAGAAATCACATTAGCTGTTTTAACAGAGAGAACTTGATATAATAAATTGTTAGCCTGGTATTGGAGATCCAGAAAGGCAAAATGGGGACACTGAGATATTTCAGAGGTTGTAACTGCTGCAAGTTGCTCTACCCCTAGGACTGGGGAACACAGGAAAGAGGTTGAAATGGTTAAAAGTTAATAACTTGGAAGAGGAGGTGCTGCTCAGCTGGTGTTGATATCTCTGAGGGAGCAAATGTCACTTCCAGGGTGAAGAATCCTTGCTGGGGTGACACTGACAGAAACAGTAAGCAAGTGTGGATGAGCAAATCCCTTCTCCTCCTTCTATCCTCACAGCCTTCCTAGTGTGCTCCTATTGGCAAAGTATAACAGGGAGCATCTGACCAAGCAGAAATGTACCAAGTACTAGCCCTTGATACCTCCGAGAGCAGAACTAAGCAGGGCAGGTTTGGAGGCAAGAGAGAAGAGTTTTATAATCAAAAGGCTTATTTGGGCAATGGGTCACAGAAATCTAAAATTTTCAGACACTTAAACTGAATCCCATGCCTACCTCTGACCTTAATGCATTTTCTGTGCATTTTACTTGTCCAAAGAAATCCATTATGCTTGCAGTTTTTAGAGAATGAGTAATGTTTAAAATCAGCGCCCAGTAGGAAACTTTCAGAATTTGTTAATGGAGTTTTCATGTGTTCTCCTAAGCAGAGGTAGTTGGGGGTGTCCCACAAAGCTTAACCTTAACTGCTACACTGCACACACGAAAACCATGTCCTGGGTGAGCCTGGGAGAGTCTGGTATCACCTCGCTTCAGTGAGCCTGGGATCAGGCATCTCAAGCTGAGCAACAAAAAGAAAATGTGTGCTTTTCTGCTGAGCCAAAGTAGCTGTTGGAGAATTTCACTGAGACTTCATTTGTTGGAAGTCTTTTTCATCTTTATGTTGTGTGTTAAGGGAAGGTGATAATTGTTTATTCTTTGTAATTTCTTCCATTTCTGGTTATGCTCTGTTCAGAAGACTGCAGTTTTCAATTACATAGGTAGGAGGTCTTTAGAATACTTTTAGAAAGACTTTTCTTAGTACAAAAGGGATACATGCTCATTGTAGGTAATTTATTAAACAGTCAAGCAAAAAGAAAAGCATAAAAATCACCTGTAGTTCTGCTTCCCAGAGATAATCACTGTTAATATTACAAATGTTGTGTTACATATCATTACGTATGTATATTATATATGTATGTGTGTTTTTATACACACACTTTAAAATACATACTTAAGAGTAGCATATATATTATTAAAAGGGGACAATTCTTCACTGCCTGTCTTAGTCTGTTTTCTGTTGCTTATAATAGAATACCCGAAACCAGGTAATTTGTAAAGAAAAGGAATTTATTTCTTACAGTTTTGAAGGCTGAGAAATCCAAGGTCAAAGGGCCACATCTGGTGAGAGCCTTCTTGCTGGTAGGGACTCTTCAGAGGCTGGAAGCGGTGTGGGACATCACATGGTGAGTAGGTGAGTGTGCTGGCTTAAATCTTTCCTCTTATAAAAAAAATCAGTCCCAATTCTATGATAACCCGTTAATCCCATTAACAAATTAAGAGCCCTTATGACCCAATCACCTCTTACAGGTCCCACCTCTAAATGCTGCCACATTGGGAATTACATTTCAACATGAGTTTTGGAGAGGATGAATATTCAAATGATAGCATTACCTATTTTGTAATCTTTCATTTAACAATCAAGTTGCTCCTGCACTAAAATTTCTAAATTGTTGTCTGTAGTAAGCATTATTCCTGTTCAGTCCTCTCAGTTATATCCTGCTGGCTACAACATGGGAATAATCACACACACTCGTCTTATGTATCCCTTAGTTACTTAAAAAGATTTGCTTCAATAATTGTCTACACATCTCAACCATGATCTGGTATCCTGGAGAATAAAGAAATATGTAGATGGCTGAGAATTTTCAAAAGCATTAAGGCATCACAACTTAAATTGGTCTTAAGTCCTCTCTTATTGGTTAAGATTTTACTCACTTCTAGTCTTCATGAGGATTTCTCTATTTGAGGCTACACTGAGCATAAGCAAACAGTGAATCAGCAGGTACAAACAAGTTTTGATAACCTATCTTCCTCATAAAAGGCCTGCCCTACTGTTTCTATTCATTGTAGTTTTTTATGCACAGAATTTTGCTCCTAGTGTCTCCCTTAGCTACATAGCTCAAACGCTGAAATTAATCATTATAAAGAGGAAAAGAAAGCAGGTCAAATTAATTTAAATAGCATGATTTAACCCAATATATCCAAATACTATCATTTCAAAATGTGATAAAAATGAGACATATATTATTGAAATATTTACATTCTTTTTTAGTATTGAGTCTTTGAAAACTGTTTTTTTAAAAAAACTTACAGCATATCTCTTTTTGTGCGCTAAATTTTCACTGAGAATACTTGATCTGAATCTAGATTTCATATAATTTTCAGTTGAAAAAGTTGGTTCACATACCCAAGGGCTTTCAAACATACTTAAAAGTTTTCCAATAACTAAATCAGGTACTGAAAATCATCTTCCTTTAATATTTGCATCCACATTGACAAAATGATTTATTGTTTTGAGGAGAATTGTTTTGACTTTGAATAAAAAGGGAATCAGTTTGAAAACTACATCTGTCTAAATTAAGTATATTCCCTAAGTCTTGTTTCACCTCAGTCTGATTAATAAGTTCAAAGGGGTATTGCATAAATTGAAAAACAGCTTTTATCAAATAGAAAAGAATTCTTCAAAATTTTCCAGTCGTTCTGTTTTGCAACCAACTTACCAATTACAATTTAAATCCTCTGCATATTGTTTCCACATCAGAAAAATGTGAAAAATCATTATTAGTGATTTCTATTATGAAAAGATTCGATTTCAACCTAAATTCTTATACCTGTCTAGCTTACAAATAAGCTTTTCTTTTTCTTGGAACTTCAAGTTGAGCTCATTCCTCAACATCATTAGCCATCAGGGAAATGCAAATCAAAACTACAATGAAATACCACTTCACATCCACTAGGATGGCTATGTTAAAAAAGACAGATAGTAACAGTGCTGGCAAGGATGTGGAGAAATTGGAACTCTCATACACTGCTGGCAAGAATGAAAAATGGTGCAGCCACTTTGGAAAAGAGTTTTACCATACTTCACAAAGTTAAACATAGAGTTACCATATATGACCCAGCAATTCCACTCCCAAAATCTAGAAGAGAAATGAAAACATGTCTACCCAAAAACTTGTACATGGATGTTCATAGCAGCATTATTTATAACAGACCCAAAGTGGAAACAACACAAATGTCATCAACTGATGAATCCATAAATAAAATGTGGTGCATCCATATAATAGAATATTATTCAGCAATAAAAAGAAAGGAAATACTGATATATGCTACAACATGATGAACCTTGAAAGCATTAAAATAATTGAAAGAAAGCTGTAACAAAGGACCACATATTGTATGATTCCATTTATATGAAATGTCCAGAATAGGAAAATCTATAAGGATAGAACATAACTTCATGACTGCCAGGAACTAGGTGGAGTGGAAAGCTGGGGAGAAATAGGGAGTGACTGCTAATGGGTGTGGAATAGTTCTGGGGGATGATGAAGTGTTCTAAAATTAGTTTGTGGGGGAAGGCTATACAACTCTGTGAATATGCTAAAAACCCATTGAAGTATACCCTTTAAATGGGTGAATTGTATGGTATGTGAATTATGACTCAATAAAGCTGATGTGAACAGTTTAGTTTATTCATGTGCAGTGTGATATCAGTGAAAAAATGTAAATCCCACTGCCATTTTTGTCTTTGATTATTGAATATTTGGCAAGTATTCCTTTTCCTCTAAGAATATCTTAAATTTGATTTAAAAGTACTTTACAATCAATCTTTGCAAAGCTCGTTCACAACTTAGCCAATAAGCATTGGCAAAGAACAGAAGATCATTGTCTTCTATTTCTGTCAACAGTTCCATAAACTGGCGATGATTCATAGCATTTGCATGTGTACAGAACAATTTTAATAACTGTATCCATGACACTTTTCCTAGGTTTGCTTCAGAAAACTCAGCACAAATGTTTTAAATATGTATTATACAGTGGAACAAAGCAATAAGGGAAACATCAGTCTTTAGTTTAAAAATTTAATAAAACCATATTTTTGAAACTAACATAGCTGGAGCATCATCTGTTATGATAGAAACTAATGCTTTTCATATCTCATTGAAATTCTTCTTTGACAGATGTAACATATTCAAAAAATCTATATCATAAACTTGATTTTTATGCTACTAATCGACATCATTTTTTTTTTTTTTGGTAAATTTGTGAGTCTTTTGAGACAAAATGTACCCAAAACATTACTTAGGCAGTATCACTTACATCACCTGACTAATCTAAAGCTATGGAAAGTACATAAAGTTTTTCAAATTTTGAATCAATTCATCCTTAAAATTGTTAGAAAGGCCTTAGTACTCAACGGGCAATTGTTCGGTGGCATAATTGACAAGCTTCTACACTTTATATCATTTTTAGTCTTATTCTTCTAATTTTCTAACACAATTTCCACAACTGAAATATTAGATTCCTTATTAGTTTTCTATTTTAAAATGGTTTTCTTTTGGTGTAAGGATCCAAACCATTACATATCTGGCCAAAGTTATACGTCAATTGAAAGTTGTTGTTGGTCATTTCTTTCTGATTTCAGGTGGCCAATTTCATTGATTCTTTTTTGACTATTGGTAGAAATTTTTAATCAAATTCCCTATGTATTTGCTGAAGATGTGTTTTAGTATTGTCCACTTCATTACCTTTTCAATTTTTTACACAATTATTTCATTTTACTCTGTGGCAGCAGGTTGCAATTCCCATTAATTTGTGACGTACCTTCTTTCAATTTGTTTCTTTCCTGTTCCTATCATAGTATCAGTTTCTGCATCTTCTCTCAATATTGTTTCAGTTGTATGCCTTCATTTTAAACTTAAAAATTTGTCTATACTTTTTTGGAGACTAGAAAAGTAATTAAATTGTATTATAATTAAGATAAACATTTCAATTTTAATACAAATTATGATTTACATAGATATTACTGTAACTCATGCTGTCTATATAAAACATTCAAGTATGCATCACAATGACACACTGGTACATTCAAACTGAATCAATCCATTGACACTGATTACATTGGTGAGGTAATAATGTGTAATACTCTCTAGAAATGAGACACACGCCCACCATGTGCACTAAAAGACAATGATAATAGCTTATGTGATGCAATGGTTAATGTGAAATGTAGTCCTTTGCTTTTTCTACTTCATTGCTGGCACTATCATTATTATCATCTTTACTTAGAAAATTATTGCTTCATTATTTAGCCCTCAGCCTTGGTGTGACTTCCTCAAGGAAGATTTCTCTGCTTCTTCCACTAGGCTGCACCAGTCAAACTGTTTAAATATTACAAGAGTAGCAAGGTGCCAGCTTGAGTTTCAGAAGCTTGAAAGAGATGAGCCTGATTATGACTTCCCAGGTGGTGTGGAGTTCCTCTTGACCCAGATAACTTGAAGGAAGAAGAAATTAGGCCCAATACGTGTAGCTCAATAAGTAATAGCTTAGGTATTCCAAAGACATGGGCATTTTGAGTATAGCATGGTGTTTGCCATTCAGATTTGTCCCTTGCATGAGTATAAGTCCCATAGAGAGCGGAGCATTTGGATGGCAACTAAAACTGGAATCCTTAAATATCCATAGAACATTGAAGAAGCCAAGATCTTACCTAACAGAATGTTATCCACAAGGGATATACTACTGAGCAGCTCCCACAAAAACTCCAGTACATTGGTCCAGGACACAGTGGTTCTTGGTCAGAGTGCATATCTTCCTGAGTAAGTGTGAGATATCCATGGGGACTTCCAGAGAGCTCCAAGACATATTTTAAAGGAGTCCAAGGTTTTCAATGAGTATGTAGCAGTAAGATCCAGTGGAATCTGCACCACTGTTAATGTGCCTCCCTTTAAACCCTCACTTCATCCTTTAATAACAGATTTTCGATGTGTGCATCTGATCAGATGTGTGGATCCTAAGCTCTGTCTATTTATGTCTATTTTCCCTTCTTGACTCTTTAACCCCTGACGAATAGGGATTTTTAAAAATTAATCTTGGTATCCTCAGTGTCTGTCAAACGATGTGTCAGGATCACAGGAGATGAACAATAAATAGTTGTTAACTGAATGAATTAATGAATGAATGAGCACATGTTTTAATTGGAGCCATTTGAAGCAATGTCCAGTCTTATTGTTTGATCCAGAGAAGCTACTATAATCATGGACATTTCAAGCTATGCAGGAAGGGAGATTATCAATATGACAGACCAAGAGAGGGATATATTCTTTCCACAGGATTGATTTGTCTAGATCTGTAAGTTTTCTACCTACACAAAAAAGTTATCCCTGATTCTTAATGATGGAAGGGAAGAAAGACCTTGTGTATATTGCCTGCACTAAGGCTTCGCTATCTGCACCAACTGTATTTTGTTTGAGAAAGAGAGGACTCTATCTGCATTTCATTTTTGTAAAACCCCTTTCTCCTAGTATACAATGGCTTTGTAAAAGACCAAAAACAATATAAATGAAAGTCTTATTTTTAATTTTGTAAATGCCACAACAAAGGACAGCCATAATGCCTGTGCACTTTCTTACCCTACCTATGGATGTCTTTGAATCACAACTGTAAGGTTGCCTCAGCAATGATCTCAATTCTAAACAGAGTCCATCTCTGTGCTTTGCACTGAGGTTGGAAGAAAGCCTTATTCACAGGGATGAGTTTGATGATAGAATTGAAAAAGGTATTTTCCACATGATACCAGCCTGGTTCTACCAATTTGAATTCCCAGGTCTCGACAACTGCCAGGTAGTAACAGCTGTAGCTTTCTCTTGACAATAAAAATGGAGGATTTCTGCAAAACTGCTATGGATTATGAAGCAGCCTCATTTTCCACTGCTTCAGTAATTGAGGGCTTCCAAATTCTCTGTGGGTGTTAGAGCTTCTGTTTTCTAATGGTAGAGAAGGGAATGTTTTGTTTTGTCAGAATTAGCTTTTGTGGGGGCTTTCAAATACTTAGCTCTGAATAGGTTAGGAAGACAAAACTCCTCATTTTGCTGGGATTAGGTTACCGGTTCCTTGGTAATTCCTAGTTGGCCTATTTCTTTTAGATGACTTTGTTCTGCCAGAACATCACCTGTCTTAACTAAGCATAGTTAACATTTTAAAAATCATTTTATATCTCATTCATTAATTCATCCACTAGCTAGTTATTAATACTACTCTGTGCAAAGTACTGCAGGATCTCAAGATGTGTTAGAAACTGTCCCTACTCTGTAGTACTTTGAAATTCATTGAGCCATAAGAACATATGCACAATAAGTATTCCAGAAAAATGAATGAGAAATACCTGCAAGGAAGTGTTATAAAAATGCCAGGAGGGAAGAATAATTCCTAGTTAAGAAAGCAGGGAATCTTTGTGTAAAATGTGGTATTTAAAAGGTGGAGGGGCCAGGCATGGAGCCTCTTGTTCATAATCCCAGCACTTTGGGAGGCTGAGGTGGGAGGACTGCTTAAGCCCAGGAGTTTAAGGCTGCAGTGAGCTGTGATTGCACCACTAAATTCCAGCCTGGGCAACAGAGATAGATCCTGTCTCTAAAAAATAAAAATAAAATAAAAGGTCAAGGAATTTCACTTGGGTAGAATGGCATGAGAGGTGAGACTGGCAGGAACCATGCAGGGAAGAATATGTAATGACTGGTTTGACTAATGTATAGATTCAGTGCTATGCTGGAGCTAGCTGGTACTGGGTGTGAGAGCCCATGGTGTGCATCTCTTCTCAACTTTGTGTTCAGTGATGTCATGCTGATAGCTCAAAACCAACCACGGTGGCGGGAATTTTTACACCATGGAAATTAGCAAATGCCACAAATCAGTATTTTGCTCTTGTTTTCTGAAATCTGGTTTAACAGCACACCACTAGATATATTACATTATTATTCGTATAAACTCTCCCTGCATCTCGAACCCTTGCCTTGAGAGTTTAACGTTTCTGCCACTGGAGGCAGAAGATATTCCACTGCCCCAGTGATTTTGGGTTTGGCCAGGTGATAGTTGCTTTGACCAAAGGGATGTCAGCAGATGTGATATGAGCAAATGCTTGAAATGTACTTGCTTAGTTAGGCTTGTGCTTTGGCACTCTTTCCTTTCACCATGAGGAGGATATTTTATGGGCAACTTTCTATTTCCAGAAGAATGAGAGATGCATGAAGCAGAGGTGAACTGAACTGATAGCAGAGCACCAAGCCCAGCAGAACCCATCCAAGATCAGCAGAGCCCAGAACACATGTAGATATGTGAGCCAGAAGTAAATGCTTATGTTTGCATGCAACTGAGATTTTGCAGTTGTTGTTTATGTAACAATAGCTAATGAATTGGATTAGGCTCCTATTTCTGCTATAATAAATTACCACAAACTTAGTGGCTTAAAACAATACAAGTTTATTCTCTTATAGTTTTGGAGATCAGAAGTTTTAGATGAATCTTATGGAAGTAAAATAAAGACGTTAGTAGGTCTGACTCCTTCTGGAGGCTCCAGGGAATAATCTCTTCTTTGTCTCTCCCAGTTTCTAGAGGCTGCTAGAATTCCTTGATTCATGGCTGCCTCACTTCAAATTCTGCTGCTGCCCTCACATCCTCTTCTCTTGTCTCTGACATTCTGTCTAGGACTCTTGTGATTACATTGGACTCACCTGGATAATCCATGTTAATCTCCGCATCTCAAGATTCTTAGCTTAATCACATCTACAAAGTCCCTTTTATTATGTAAGGTAACATTCACAGGTTCTGGGGGTTAAGACATAGACATTTTCAGGTACCATTCTTTAGCCCACTACACTGACATAGATGGAGAACAAAGCATATTTTCACCATTTCAAATGGTGAAAATTTCACCATTGCACCATTTGGAATGGTGAAAATATGCTGCAAAGACATTGGGGTTAAGTGGTAGGTGCTCAAGGTCACTAATGATGAATAGCTAGCCTTCCCCTGCCACTAACCAATTTTTTTGGTCCTTTTTCAATTGTCATTCTTACTGACATTTATCCACAATACTTAACATTATTGACGTTGATATTGTTCCTTGTCATCTAGGATGCTACACTGTCCTGATTTCTTCATTTTAGTGAGTTAACAGCACCACTAATCAAAGTAGGGAGCCATGGGGCCTCTCATTTTAAAGAAGGGGAAAACACCAATGGTAGTTAGAAATAAAATAAGACGGTACATTTAGTGGGGAATGTGTTTTGGTGAGTAAATCATTGAAGACAAACAAACCAAAGACAGAAAAACAGAGTTAAGGTCCCAGTGGAAGCTGAAACTGTATATGCTCAACCCCAGATGCCCTGTTGCTCATCACTTTTCAGTAATACCATCACATTATTTTTTTAAAAAAATACAAATAATAAAAACAATTAGAAGTAAAACCATCATTGGTCTGGAAGGAGTGGGATATACATTTAGTGGAATCTATGATGGTTTTGATGTGGAGACTGGTAAACTTAGCATTGTGCTTGAGGAAAATTAGTTTGGTAGCCTTGGGTAGGATGAATTGAACTGGGGAGAAACTAGAAGCAAGGAGGCTAGAAAGAACATTAGTCCAGTGGAAAATTAATGAGGATCTGAACCAAAGGCATAGCAGTGGAAAAGGAAGAATAGGGATGGTTGTTTTAGGAACTGAGTAATAACTCTATAGTTTCAAGCTTGGGTGAGTGTTGGTTGCCTGTAATAGATATAGAAAACTCAAGAAGAGGGCTGGGCTGGGTAGGTGTTGGGGGTGATGAAGATTACAATACATGATTTTTTGGTTCTTAATGGTGAATTTAAGGTGCTTTTAGGATATGTATTTTCTCTCTAGATCATAAATTACTTGAGTCTGGTTATTAGTCTCATTAATTTTTGTACTCTCAGTGTCTAACAGAGTAACTGGCATTTGTTAGGCTCTCAATAAATATTTATTGAAGGATGGAAGGAAGGTGGGAGAGGAGGAGAAAAGAGCTGACTGCCTATTTTTCTCCCACTCTCCACTCTGGCTGACCCAACCTAGATGGGTGGCTTACAGGACAGGGAGTGCAGTTTGAAGACAGGTCCTCCAGTTGCTCTGATCCCAGACTGGGAAAATACTCTTCCGTCTTTTTTTCCAGACAAAGATTCCTTATAGGCAGCTCGGCCAATGAGCAGAACAGATAAATATGCAACCAGATGATACTTTACCAACTCTGACTTTATCAGTACAAAGTGAGAAAAAGCATGTATGTGTTATTCCCAGAAGATATTACAAGTGTGCAGGTCCAAGGTGTTCCTTATGCACTTCACTCATCTCTCATGATTTCATCCTTTGCCTGAGGCACAAACTGTTTCTAAACTTCTTCCAGACCACTGATTGCTTTACTTCTAATTATTTTATTTGTGTTTTGAAAAATCAATATGAAGGCATTTCTCAAAGGGGCGACAGGAAATCTGGTGTTGAGCATATACAGTTTCAGCTTCCACTGGGACCTTAATTAACTCTGTTTTTCTGTGTTCGGTTCGTTTGTCTTCAGTGACTCACTCACCATAACACATTCCCCTTTACATGTACTGTCTTATTTTATTTCTAACTACCATCGGTGTTTTCCCCTTCTTTAAAGTGAGAGACCCCATGGCTCCCTACTCTGATTAGTAGTGCTGTTGACTCAATAAAATGAAGAAATCAAGATAGTGTAGCATCCTAGATGACAAGGAACAGTATCAACATCAATAATGTTAAGTGTTGTGGATAAATGTCAGTAAGAATGACAATTGAAAAAGGACCAAAAGATTTGGTTAGTTGGAGGAGAAGGCTAGCCATTCATTAGTGACCTTTAAGAGTGCAGTTTCAATGGAGGCAGGGGTTAAAAATAGACTGAAATGAAGTGGAAGCCAAGGGAGGGACGGTACTCTTCCCAGATGTTTGATGTTCAAAAATAAATGAGACAGGATGGTAGTTTAAGATTGTAGCTGAGATAGTTTTTGGAAGATTTGAGATCATGTTTTTATAAATATTAGCCAATTAGTTAATTCATAACTGAAATTTCTAATTTATTTCACAACCAGTGAGTAAGGGGAACTGATTGTGAGAGGAACTGATGGAAATCTTGACAGGATTCAAGATGAAGTAATTTGTGTCACCAATAATTTGTATGTTGTTTCTTATAAAATAGAAATATCACAACATTTTAAACCAGACGCAATTATTATTTATTTCCTATATTAAAGAAGTTTTGAATTAATACATTTTCATCTATAAATCTTTACAGAGCTCCATGCTATTTTTCAGCAATGAAGAACTGAGGTGGCACAGATATTTATTTGAACACACATGATGAATGTAATTCCTCTTCAAAAACTTTAAACAAAATAAAGTACAAATTAATCTTGCCATTTCTTTGGTTAGCTTTGTACTTAAAAATAACAAATAAACACCTTGTTTATTATTTTCTACTGCTTCAGGGAAAGTTGGTTTCTCTGATTTAAATTTGAGGGAAGGTTAAATGAGAATGCAACCTAAGATTGAATTTGTGAAGTTTTCATCAAATTAGCTCTGTTCTACTACAGAAAAGTCTTTCTCAGTACAATATAATTGCCAAATAAGTTATAGTTGGTTTCATGTTAAAAGAGATGAACATTGATTGAATATTGATGTTAGAAGAAATTGAACACTTATTAAAAGATGAACATTTTCCTTCTGGAAAATACTAATTTAAAAAACCATTATTTCTTCTCACTCTGTGAGGCTTGTTAGACACTCCATGAAGCTTGAAGCCCAACGAAGTTTTAGAATTATTAAATGTGGTAGAATGAGCGGAGCCTGGGTATCTGGAAGCAGAGATCTTAGTCTGACTCTGCCATACAATTTCGGGCAAATGATTTCTGAGCTTTACTTTCTAAGTTTTCAAAATAAGAGGATAGGACTAACTTATCTCCAGATTTAATCCCAAGACTAAATATCTTTAACTTTGAATTATTCATTTGTTACCTGGTAAAGACAAATTGTTATGAAACATCACTCTCTGTTTTTCCCCTTTTGAACTCTTGGTAAAAATAATGAACTGTCAGCCTTACCCGAAGCAGCTGAATATGAAAATAGAGACATTATAGAAATATGAATAATAATTAAGATTTCTGCTCATACTTGCACTCTAATGTCTGCATTAAATGAGACTGAAGATTATAATTTTGGAAGGGATAACAAATTACACATTATTTCCATTTTGATTAAAATCAATAACATAAGAGCAACTTGAGTTTGCTTGAGAGATGTTTTAAACAGAGTTTATTTGATCAGCCTCAGACATAAGTAAATTAGCAACCATAAGAAAAAAGAGGTATGCTTGCTAAGAGAACATTATGATCTGACTTCACTTATCCACAAGGAAAATCAGTGCACTTTGTACAATTTCCTTGAAGGAATGCTTTTTCCTCCAATTTGGTTGTTTCAGTTGGGACAACATCAGATGTCATCTGATAGTGGTTCAGAAAAGGGAATATGATTACCTTGGAAGGGAAACTACTTTGGGGTCATTTCTTATTTTTTACTTTTATTTTAAAAAGGAAAGACCTCCTCAAATATTAATAGTAACAATTTTGGAAACCCACTGACATACCCTTAACACACAACCCAACTGGATTTCTTTACCTATGCCATTTCTTCTATTTGGAAGACCTATTTCTTTCACAAGGCAGGTTCCTTCCTTCTCTTCTAAATCATTTTCTAAATACATTTCCTCTCTGATAGCACATTGCCATCCTTGCTCCTGCTCCTGACACTTGATTAGTTCTAGGCCTTCCAGATATACCTGTATTCATTAATTATGCACATGGGTTTAGAAAGCAAGAATTGGCTTGTATTCACAAGCCATGGTGGAGAACGCTGGAGCTGTGAAAAGTAACCACCGACGCTGGGACAGCAGCTTTCTTAGAACCCTTTAAATTCATTGTGGGCAGTCAAATGGCCCTGGCCAGCCATTTTGTTTGGTCATTTCTTTCATTTTTAATTCTTTGGCCATTTCTCTCTCACTTCTACCCTTGTTAAGTGGTTTCCAGGTTGCTCCTGTGTCATCCTCTACTCTAAAATCCAATGAAACTCCAAATTGTGTTGATTTTACTACTCATCACCACTAGGCTCCGTTTGCTTCTTTCCATTTCTATTATTTTCACCCTCATCCAAACTACCATAATTTCTCACCTGGATTGTTGTTATAATGTCCTTATTTGTCTCCCTTCACTCATGATTGCTGCCTTCTTATCTATTCTCCCCATTACAGCTAGAGTGTTATTAAAAATAATAATCATAACAAAACACAATTACACGTTCCCTTCCTCCTCGTTTAAAATCATTCAATGGCTTCTTACTGTGTTTAGGCTAGAAAATGAAATCTTTCCAAGGCCAATATTAAGATCACCATCTGTCCCAGTTCACCCAGTTTAATGCCTGTTTATGCCTTTTGTCCTGGCTTAAGTATCAATGCTGCTTTCATTTTCAAAAGTGTCCTGGTTGCCCGGTAAGTCATGTGATCCCTGTCAGCTACTCCTAGCTCTTTGCATGCCACTCTCTCCCTCCTTCACTGGGTCCAGCCCCACTGGCTCCTCTCGGTGTCTTAGATATTTTTTTCTTACCTCAGAGCCTTGGCACATGCCTTCCTGAAATGTGTTTTCTTCTTCATCAAGATAAATGTTACTCATCCTTGAGATCTCATTTAATCTCATTTTAAATGTCAAGTCCTCCCATTATATGCTCTTATAACTCTCAGTACTTTCCTTCAAAGCATTTGCCACCTTTGTAATCACATGTAAATGTGTGTCATTATTCAAGTAATGTCTGACACCCCTTCCCCCTGCCACAAGACAGCAAAGAAGGTATCTGTTTAACTCTCATTAAATTGCCGGTATCTCCCACAGAACTTGGCACAGACTATGCAATCAGTATCTGTTTGTGGAATGAATAAGCTGGTGAACATGCTCAGGGCACTCTGTATATAACACCCCCTACAAGGTCTAGATTATGATTGAAATTAAATCATTGCAAATATGATTAATGTCTTATATAAGGTCTTCTTAGCTCACAAGAATATAAACTCCAAGACAATAGGGCAATAGGGGCTATGACTGGGAGGCAGCGGATTGTTGGGTTCAAATCCTATGCCTACCACTGGCCAGTTGTATGGCCTTGGGCAAGTCACTTAACCTCTGTGCCCCATGTTCAAAAAGGGGATGACAATGATACCAATCTCATAGGCATGTGTGCGAATCTTATAAACAAGAACAGTGCCTGGCACATTGTAAGTACCATGTGAGGGTACTTTTCATCACTGAACACTATATCTTTGGTACATAGCATAGTATTGTGCTGTTACATGTGTATGCTAAATAAATGTTTATTAAAGTATTTGGGAGACTAAATCCTCTGCTGTTTGATGTGTCTAAAGTCACCCCTGCATTTACCCAGTCATTGAGCGCAAGTGAGAGCAAGTGCTGTGGCTGTATTTTTATTATGTCTTAAGATAGATCTTCATTGTTCTCTGAGGGTTTTAGAATCATGCTAGAGAATTAACTCTCTTGTCTCATTTACTCTTACTTATAATGTCCTTTTCATGGGAAAAGGTCTCCAATGAGATCTTCATGGTCTAGTCTCCAATGAGGGATCCAATCTAGAAGGTGTTCTGAGGTTTATTCTTCTATAAGAAACCCAATCTCTTTCCATTCAGCTATGAACACTGTTCTTGGGCCAAGGATACACCTAAACTCTCTCTCATCAGAATGAGATTGTTCTTCTGAAAAACCCTCACTCTGAGGGCTTAAGGGGTTGTTCTAAGGGCTCTGATACCTTTATAGCAGGGGTGGAAACTGTTCCCTAGGCTCTACTTTCCAAGCATTGTCCTGCCATAAAGGTCTTTCAGGCCCTCAAACAAAGACCTGCAAGTGGCTCCCTCCACTGGCACTCTAGGCATTAACACAACTACCTGCTTAATAGCGATTATATGCCATAGGCCTATGATATTAATTATTTATTACAAATAAATATATTATAGATCTTAGACCTATAATATCAATTATGATATTTATCTTCTGTAGAGTAGTGCTAGTGTCATTTCTGTGATTGCTCCTACATATAATATGATAAATACCATACAGTGGTTGGCATGTAGCATGTTGCTCCAAACTGTGTGGGTGGAATATAATCTTACATAAAAAATGAATTTTTATTACCCCTTACAGCCTGAGACTCTGCCTTGAGTGTATCATCATGTCTAGAGATCCTCTTGTTTGAATTAAATTTCCTCAATTGTTTACCCTGTGCCAATTGATCCCATTAGATAGAAAGAGGACGTTTTTTTCACAGAAAGGGGTGCAGCTTGAGAAGGAGCTGTAGTTACCAGTTATCCTTTCTCTGTTATCAGGGATGTTCTTGCCCCTACTGTAGGTAGCAGACATAATACACCACAACTCTATTTTTGATACTGATCATGTGTGAAAGTGAGTAGAAGATTGTCTTAGTTGGGTTCCAACAGAGGCAGACTATAAGACAAGAATTGAATGTACGTAGTCTATTAAGGAGGTACAGGAACACTGGCTGGAAGTGGGGAGGTAATATAGGGAAGGAAAGATAGCCAATAAGAGATGCCTTTTAAAAACCAGTTATTATGGTTGTCAACTAAAATTTACTCCCATTGGGAAGCTTTGGAAATGGAGTAAAACACACATCTCAGCATAACCCACCCCAAAATCTGGGTATCTGAGGTATTTATACCTCTATACCCATCAGCCATCAGTTTAAGGCTGCCCTGAAGGAATGTTGGTTCTCAGACACTGTTGTGTGAGTGTGTGTAGAGGTGGGCACAAAGCTGTTTCTGGCAGCCCAGATCAGCCCTCTGGCAAAGATGTACATACCAGCCATTGGAAGTCAGGCTGGTATGCACTGATATGGTAAGGTGATCAGAGAGGGTGTGGGAGGAACTTTGACAGCATCTGTTATATAACCAAAAATCTTTTCAATGGGCTATCCTTTTGATGAACACATGGCAGGGTAAATATAATGTGACTGTGGAAGAAAGACCCCTCTCCTACTCTCAACACTACTGTGACACCAGTTTCTTTATTTCTAGCTCTTCTCATATACACTGTGCCACTTTCCTCACTGCCACTTCTCTTTTATCTCTTTATCCCAGTCTTGGACTCCATGTGGACTCTTGTTTTCCACCCCCTACTGGCATACTTGGCCTGCTTACATCTCTTTTCTCTTCTTGGTTTTTCCCAAATTGAACTCCTAAGCCTTCTAAGCCTTCTCTCAGAACAAACACCATTATAATGGATGATAACATGATTATTATTGCAGTGATGATAACATTTGTTGACTGAATGCTCCACTGGTCACTGCTCCCGGCTGTAACAAAGACAGCTGAGGAACCACTAAGTCAGGATAATGAGTGATCAAAACTGAAGGGCTCTTTTCGGCCTGGCTTCCTTTATGCCCATCCGACTGTTGGCCTCACATGGCTCTGCTCTGGATCTGTGCCATTCTGCCTCATTTATCTGGCACTGCCTGGAGGAAGACTGCCTCTTGTGTCAGATGAAATTGATGATGATTCTTCGCTAGGAAAGTAAGATTCCTGAATGATTAGGACACGGAGGCTCAAGTTCATATCTGAAACTCCTTTATCCAGGCCTTCTAATCTTCATTCTACTTTTAGGACTGTGACTTCTGTTCAAATGCCCTTGGGTTTGATTTTCATCCTTTAAGCATGCTGTCATATCTGTTTGCTCAAGAATGCTGACCCTATTTAGAAATTACAGTTGCAATGTTACCCGATGCACATACAAATAGTACACTACTCAGCTCACTACAAATATATAGTGCTCACTTGCTTCTTAATGCCTAAAATTTCTTAACAAGAAATAATTCCTTTCAAGCTACAATTAGAGAAAGGAAGCGGAAGCTAGAGAGAGAGAGAGAGAGAGAGAGAGAGAGAGAGAGTCCAAATTGTAGAATACTTCTGAGAGGGGTAATTTTTTGACTTGCCTGTATTTTTATTTTAACTTTTACCAAACTAATAGATTACTTTAATTTTAAAAGCACAATTAGCATTACAAACCTTGTAAGAAAAAAATAGCTACTACTCTACCACTCTCTATCCTCAAGAACCACTCCTTAGAGAAAACTACTTTGTCAAGTCTTCTAGGTTTTTTTTTGCCTACATAATTATATACAAAATGTTTATAGTGTGATTTCTTTATTGATTTTATACATTATAGATTGACTTCCTACAATGGATCAGAATTCAGTACTCTTACACACACCCACACACCAGTGCAGTCCCTCTCCTTATTGTCCCAATATAGTCACATCATAACTTTTCATTAAATTAATATTCTGTGTTAAACATTATGACTACTTTAGTCCATTTGTGTTGCTAAAAAGGAATATCTGAGACATGCAATTTATTTTAAAAAGAGGTTTATTTGACTTATGGTTCTGCAGCCTGTGCAAGAAGCATGGCATGGTGCCAGCATTTGCATCTGGCAAGGGGCTCTGGCTGATTCCACTCATGGCTGAAAGCAAATGGGAACCAGCATGTGCAGAGATCATGGGGTGAGGAAGTGCCAGGCCTTTTTCAAAAATCGATTCTCCAGGGAACTAAGTGGGATCCCACTCATTCCTGAATGAGAATGGCACCAAGCCATTCATGAGGGATCCATCTCCAGGATTCAAACACCTCCCACCAGGCCCCACCTCCACTAGGGATCAAATTTCAACATGAGACTTGGCAGGGCAAAACAAACCATATTCCACCATACCAATGACTATGTAAAATTGTTCACAGCTGAGACAAATAGTATGCAATAATTCCATTTCCTTCATTATAATTTTTTTCTCTAGGTAATGGTTACGCTTTCTTTCTGCTTACTTAGTTTTACATGAACCTATCACTAATTCTTTCCAAACTCTGAGATCATGTCCTTTGCAGCAACATGGATGGAGCTGAAGGCCATTATCCTAAGTGAACTAATGCAGGAACAGAAACCAAGCACCACATCTTTTCACTTATAAGTGGGAGCTAAACACCGAGTACACATGAACACAAAGAAGGGAACAACAGACACTGGGGCCTATTTGAGGATAGAGGGTGAGAAACAAAAAACTACCTATCAGATACTATACTTATTACCCAGGTGATGAAATAATCTGTATACCAAACCCCTGTGACATGGCATGTCATGCAATTTATCTATAGAACAAACTTGCACATGTACCCCTGAAACTAAAATAAAGGTTTTAAAAAGTCCTCTCCCACAGAGCTATAGGTGCTTCTCTATCAAAGATATCAAGCAATCTATCAGTTCCATCTCTCTTCCGCTCCCTCACAAGTCATCTGTCCCAGAGTCTCCTTTTATCCTGATTCAATCTGCACTAGTTGTTCTGTAGAACATCTATTTGGCTGTTTTCCTATCACAGTTTCCTCTGTTCATAAGGAAATTCTGCTTTCTCTCTTCTCTGTTGAATACTCTGTTTCCTGGATCCCAGGTCCTCCACTTTCCCTTGTGTTTGTTAAGCAAGTCCTGGAGTAGCTTTCTGCAAACACATTTTAGAACTTTTTCATGACTGCAAAAACACTTATTCTTCTGACTCTTGAATGTTAGTTTGGTTGAAACTGAAATTCCAGAATGGAAATAATCTTCCATCAAAATGTTGTGGGCATTGCTCCAGCTTCCAGTGTTGCTGCAGAGAAGTTAGATTGTAAACTGATTCCTGATTCTTTGTGTGCAACCTTTTTTTTTTCTGGGATTTTCTAGGGTTCTTCTGTTTATCGCTGTTAGTCTAGCTTTTAAAATGATGTGCCTTGTTGATATTTAGCTTTTGTGTTCTATACTGTACTTGGCATTTGGTGAACTGTTGTACTGTAGAAATTTATTTTTTTATTATTTGAAGGAAATGTTCTAGCATTACCTCCTTTATAATTTCTTTACCTCCTTTTCACCTATTTTTATTTTGAAATTCTTAAGAGTCAGATGTTGGATGTTCCAAGCTGATCATCTCACTTTCTTATCTTCCCCTTCCTACTTTCTAGGTCTTTCTGTTTTCCTTTATGAGAGATTTTCTCATGTTTATCTTTCAATCCATCTATTAAATATTTTCTATTCTGGCTATAATAATTTTAACTTCCAAAAGCTCTGAAGTGTTTTCTCATTTTTTGTAACATTATATTATTGATTAATGGATGCAAGGTTTTCTTTTATCCTCTCCTATTATTTTTGCATTATTATTGCTCTTATTTTAAAATTTCTTTTTCTCCATTTCTTTTTGGTATGTTTGTTTTGGTCTCTGACAGTTATGTTAGAAGCTATTCAAAACATCTATTAAGATGTTTTTTCATATTTAAGAATAAAATGCTGAAAAGCTAATGAAAAGCTCTGTGTGATTAGAGAGGGTCCAGCCATTTTGTTGGGGAACCCTCAAATATGAGCATCTATAATCTTTTCTGTTGGGATTGTTTCCTCAGAAAATAATCTTCTAATTTCCTGCCTGGAAGTTCAGAAACCTGTCTGAGAGTGTTCTAGAAGACAAGAAAGGGAACTTTTAATATTTCAGTCCTGCTTCTCTTCCATACCCTTTATTGTACCAGGCTCTGGAGCCTCTCAGGCTTGGCTGTTCCAGAGACAAAACCTCCTGGCTTCTGTTGGGTTGTGGAGTGGAGATGGCTAGCTGGGCAGGGTTATAGAGAGGATCCGAGGGGTCTACTTTTCCCTCATACACATTTTCAATCAGTTTTCCTATATTTCACTCTACCTTCTGAGGTATTTGTGCCTCTGATTTCTCAGCCATTCTAAGATTCTACAGGGAAAATTAGCTTGTTTCTTGTTGGCATTTTGCTTTGTAGACACATTGTTTCAGCTTTCTGCTCTAGATGTTGCCCTTATAGAGATGGTCAAAGCTATTTTCCCAGCACCACATCTGCATTTCTGCACAAAGCAAAGGAACAAGGGAGGCAGGTAGGGCAGACAATTTCCTTTTAAAGAGGGGATATGGAGGTATATACATCCTCTTGTTCACATTCTATTGGGACAATTTAGTATCATGGCCACACTTACCTGCAAGGCAAGACGGGAAATGTAGTCTCTAGCTAGACAGCTATATTGCCTGATAAATCTCTATATGTTGTGGGAGATTATTAAAAGGAAGAAGGGGAGAATGGATACTGGAAAATGATAAGCAATTTTTGACACAGATAGAAATAGTGTAATTTTCTTCAGCGTTACAGTGGTCCCCCCACCCACAAGGCAGAGGTCTTCTAAAAACAGACATGTAGTCAGCAGTATGTGTGTTTCTATCCCTCTTCTGCCCAGGGTTTATAAGTGGGCAATACTGATAGTCTTTACTTATGATTCCTCACACTTCTAGCTTCCTTGAAAGCAATTCATTTTGCATTTCTTTTCTTTTCTTTTTTTTTTTTTTTGAGATGGAGTCTCACTCTGTCACCCAGGCTGAAGGGTAGTGGCGAGATCTCAGCTCACTGCAGCCTCCGCCACCCAGGTTCAAGCGATTCTCCTGCCTCAGCCCCCTGAGTAGCTGGGACTACAGGCCCACACCACCACACCCTGCTAATTTTTGTATTTTTAGTAGAGATGCAGTTTTGCCATGTTGGCCAAGCTGGTCTCGAACTCCTGACCTCAAGTGATCTGCCCGCCTCAGCATCCCAAAGTGCTGGGATTACAGGCGTGAACCACTGTGCCTGGCCTCATTTTGTCCTTTTGACAGAACACAAATAAAGAGATAAAGCTTCTGGCCACTTAGGGAATTTTACTAGGCTGCATCTACTCATAACCTGGTTAGGGGCAGGAGCTTCTCTTCTCTGTGGTTAGAGAGGGTTAGAACACAGCTTCCAAACTGGTACCTATTTTTTATGCTACAAGAAAGAATGTGCTATGTTTAATACAAAATGGGAAACATTCTTTGTGTACTGCTTAGAGCAGCCAAGTATTTTCTGTATACTCTACAGCAGTGCTTCTCAAACATGAATATATATATAATCTGGAGACCTGAACAGTCTAATTCGGTAGGTGTGGGCAGGACCCGAGAGACTGCATTTCCAACAATCTCCCAGGCAATGTCAACTTTGCTATCCAAAGATTATACTTTGGTTAGCCCAGGTACTAAGTCCTTCCTCTGTTAATATTCAGCAACCATTCTCTGCTTGGGGTTAGACAGCTCAATTTGGACACAAAATCCATATATGTCTAAAGGAAGCAACAACAAATGCATTTCTTCTGATAAACATAAGCAAAGAAATTTCATAGATTTTTCTGGTTTTTGCTGCACCTAGGAATTTTGAGCAAACAGCAAAACTGAATGATAAACAATGATGGGTGGGTTACAATCCTACAGGGAACTGCTTTGCTGTATGAGTTAAAAAAAAATCATAATTGCCTAAAGCATCCAAAAAGAAAAACTTCAGCTGGCTACTCTCTTGTCTTAGGATTTAAGTCGCTTAATTGATGAATATGAAGATGTACGGAAAGAGCAACACATTTGAAACTGTTTTAACCAGCTGGTCTCTGGTTTTAGTGTATATACACTTAGTGGTAGTTCTAATGACTGTGGCGGCTGCTGGGTTTTGGAGGCTGTAGTTCAATATACGGAACATTACTTACCAGTGGAGGCAGGCCAAGGTCAATTATTTTTTCTTAGCAAAATGAATTATAAAACAAAACAAAATGAAAGCCTTTTAACACCTGTGTTGTTTGCTGCTTTGCTTTATGCTGAATGCAGGTCTTGCTGGGTGACTCATTCTCCAAGCCTGCCCCCTTCGGATTACCTTGTCAGAGGTACTCATTTCTACCTAAAGACATTGTTGGGTGCAAGTCTCACATTTTTAGTTTCAATCTTTACTTTCTATTCTCATACGGAGCAACAGGAAGGAAGGGATGTATGCATTTGATTGTGGTAGAAGGAATTTTGATAAGTCCTTACTGTTGGAAAAACTGGTTTTATCTGTTTCCCACAAAGCAATCTTTGAGTGGATGCTGAAGAGAAGGGTCAATGAAAGAAAGCAACACCCTCAGCAGCCTTGCAAAAAGTTTTGGAGTGTGGTGGTGAAACAGAGTGCGGGGTTAATTTCTTTTGAATTTTTAAACTGAATTATAATATAGAAAACTGCAAAAATAAATAACTATGCAACTTGATGAATTTTCACAAATTGAACACTAAGGTAACCAACATCCATATAAATAGAACATTACCAGAACCTAGAGGCCTTGCTCATGTCCCCTTCCAGTCACTTATACTGCCCTCCCAACACAAACAAGGAAAACCATTAATCTGACCTTAAGTATTATAGATTACTTTTGCTTGTTTGTGAACTTTATATAAATGGAATTGTCCTCTATACGCTCTTTTGGGTTTTACTTCTTTGGTTCAATATTATGTTTATGCGACTTTTGCATGTATTTGCTACGTGTTTTTGCACATAGCTGTAATTTGTTCATTTTCATTGCTGTGTATTATTTTTGAATGACTACAACATAATTTACTTATATACTTTTGATGGTCCTTTGTTTTGTTCCCCTGCCCCCATTTTGTAGCCACTACCACAAGTGATGCTGCTATGAATATTGTAATACATTTATTTTGGTGAATACAGGTATTCATTTCTGTTAGGTATATACCTAACAGAAATGGAATGGTTGGATTATAGGATCGATGTATGTGCAACTTTAGTAGATACTGCCAAACAGTTTTTCAACTTGGTAGGCATCTACGTTTTTGAGCAGCATTTCAGGTAGAAAGCTTTTCTGGAGGAGGCTTAGACACTAGTATGGAGTAATCAACTGGTAAGGTGATTTCTAAATAGAACATAGGAGACAGGTGAGGTGCTGGAAATAAGGGATTATTTCTCTCTATGGTTTGTATTTAGATGCTAACAATTTACAAAACAGAACGGAGCTCAAGCAGCTGAAACACAGAGCAAAGGGGAAGTGCTCTATCTCTTGAGTGGCTTAACAAATAGCAGGTAATAAAGTATTGTGACAATCCGAACAGATTTATGATAACAATGTACTTATATTCACTGTTAATCTTGTTAGAATGTGATACCAGACAACAGAATGCTTAAACACTTGACCCTTATAATCACATTACCTGGATTTAAATTCCAGGTTTTTTGTCCTTGCGTTAGTTTGCTGAGAATGATGGTTTCCAGCTTCATCCATGTCCCTACAAAGGACATGAACTCATCATTTTTTATGGCTGCATAGTATTCCATCGCAAGGACAAAAAACCAAACACCGCATGTTCTCACTCATAGGTGGGAATTGAATAATGGGAACACTTGGACACAGGAAGGGGAACATCACACACTGGGGACTGTTGTGGGGTGGGGGGAAGGGGGAGGGATAGCATTAGAAGATATACCTAATGTAAATGACGAGTTAATGGGTGCAGCACACCAACATGGCACATGTATACATATGTAACAAACCTGCACGTTCTGCACATGTACCCTAGAACTGAAAGTATTATATATATATATAATAAATTCCAGGTCATCACTCATCTGTTATGTGATTTTTTTTGTTTTAAATTCAATTGAATTTTAATTGATTTCATAACTGTCACAAAAAGAAATTGAGATTATCTTCCCAAGAAGCTAAAATATTTGACAAAAAAGTAAACTAAAATTAGGATGGCACACATTAATTTGTAACATAGGTACGTAGTACTTAGTAAACCTCTTTTAAGGCTAATATTTGTTTCTTTTCTTTTTTTTCTAATTTTTAATTTTTAAGTTTTGTGGGTACACAGTAGGTGTATATATTTCTCGGTTACATGAGGTATTTGATACAGGCATGCAGTGTATTACCACATCAGGGTAAATGGGGTATTTATCACCTCAAACATTTATCCTTTGTGTTACAAAAAATCCAATTATACACTTTCTGTTATTTAAAAATGTACAGTTAAATTGTTTTTTATTATAGCCACCTGTTGTGCTATCAAATACTAGGTCTTATTCATTCTTTCTAACTATTGTTTTGTACCCCTTAAGCATTCTCACTGCCCCCAACTCCACCCTTCCCAGTCTCTGGTGAGCATCTTTCTACTCTCCATTTCATGAGTTCAATTGTTTTAATTTTTAGCTTCCACAAATAAGTGAGAACATGTGAAGTTTGTCTTTCTGTGCCTCACTTATTTTACTTAACATAATGACCTCTGGTTCTGTCCACGTTGTTGCAAATACAAGATCTCATTCTTTTTTATGGCTGAATAGTACTGCATTGTGTATATGTACTGCATTTTCTTTATCCATTCATCTGCTGATGGACACTTAGTTTGCTTCCAAATCTTGGCTATTGTGAATAGTGCTGCAAAACCATGAGCGTTCAGATATCTCTTCAGTATACAGATTTCTTTTCTTTTGGGTATATACCTAGGAGTGGGATTACTGGATTGTATGGTAGCTTTATTTTTAGTTTCTTGAGGAACCTCCAAACTATTCTCCATAGTGGTTGTACTAATTTACATTCCCACCAACAGTGTACAAGGGTTCCCTTTTCTCTACATCCTCACCAGCATTCATTATTTCCTGACTTTTTGGATAAAAATCATTTTAACTGGGGCGAGATATCTCATTGTAGTTTTGATTTGCATGTCTCTGATGATCAATGGTGTTGAGCATCTTTTCATATGCCTATTTGTCATTTGTATGTCTTCTTTTGAGAAATGTCTATTCAGATCTTTTTCCCATTTTAAATCGGATGATTAGACTTTTTCCTATAGAGTTGTTTGAGCTCCTTATATATTCTGGTTATTAATCCCTTGTCAGATGGGTAGCTTGCAAATATTTTCTCCCATTCTGTGGGTTGTCTTTTCACTTTGTTGATTGTTTCATTTGCTGTGCAGAAGCTTTTTAACTTGATGTGATCCCATTTGTCCATTTTTGCTTTGGTTGCTTGTGCCTGTGAGGTATTATTCAAGAAGTCTTTGCCCAGACAAATATCCTGGAAAGTTTCCCCAGTGTTTTCTTTCAGCAGTTTTATGGTTTGAGGTCTTAAGTCTTTAATCCACTTTGATTGGATTTTTGTATATGGCAAGAGATAGAGGTCTCGTTTCATTCTTCTGCATGCACATATTAAGTTTTCCCAGCACTATTTATTGAAGAGACTGTCCTTTTCCTAATGTGTGTTCTTGAAACCTGTGTTGAAAATGAGTTTACTATAGATGTATGGATTTGTTTCTGGGTTCTCTATTCTGTTTCACTGACCTATGTCTCTATTTTTATGCTGGTAACATGCTGTTTTGGTTATGATAGCTCTGGGGTATAATTTGAAGTTAGGTAGTGTGATTCCTCCAGTTTTGTTCTTTTTGCTTAGGATAGCTTTGGCCATTCTGGGTCTTCTGTGGTTCCATATAAATTTTAGCATAGTCTTTTCTATTTCTGTGAAGAATGTCATTGATATTTTCATAGGGATTACATTAAATCTGTGAATTGCTTTGGGTAGTACGGACATTTAACAATATTGATTTCTCCAAACCATGAACATGGATTATCTATCCATTTTATTGCATCTTCTTTAATTTCTTGCATCAGCAGTTTATAGTTTTCATTGTACAGATCTTTCACTTTTTTGGTTAATTCCTAGGTGTTTAATTTTATTTGTAGCTATTATATATGAGATTACTTTTTAAATTTCTTTTTCAGAGTGTTCAATTTGGCATATAAAAATGCTACTAATTTTTTATGTTGATTTTGTATCCTGAAACTTTACTGAATTGGTTTATCAGTTGTAATAGTCTTTTTTTTTGGTGGAATCTTTAGGTTTTTCCAAATATAAGATCATATCATCTGCAAATAAGGATAATTTGACTTTCCCCTTTCAAATTTGGATGCTTTTTATTTCTTTCTCTTGTCTAATTGCTCTAGCTAGGACTTCCAATACTATGTTGAACAACAGTGGTGAAAGTAGACATCCTTGTCCTGTTCCCAATCTTAGAGGAAAGGCTTTCAGTTTTTCCCCAATCAATATGATACTAGCCATAGATCTATCATATATGGCTTTTATTATGTTGAGGTATGTTCCTTCTACACCCAGTTTTTTGAGGGTTTTCATCATGAAGAGATGTTGGACTTTGTCAAATGCCTTTTCTACATCAATTGAAATCATCATATGGCTTTTGTCCTTCATTCTGTTGACATGATGTATCACATTAATCTATTTTCACATGTTGAATCATCCTTGTATCCTTGGGATAAATCCCACTTGGCCATGATGGATGATCTTTTCAGTGTTTTGTTAAGTTCGTTAGTGTTTTATGGAGGATTTTCTCATCAATATTCATCAGTGATATTGGCCTAGAGTTTTTGATGTATCTTTTTGTTGGTTTTGATATCAGGATAATACTGGCCTTGTAGAATTTAGTTTGGAACTATTTCCTCCTCTATTTTTCAGAATAGTTTGAGTAGGATTGGTATTAGTTCTTCTTTAAGAACTAATATTTTCTAGAATTCAGCAGTGAAGCCATAGAGTCCTGGGCTTTTGTTTTTGGGAGACTTTGTATTATGACTCTGATCTTGTTACTTGCTATTGTTCTTTTCAGGTTTTGGACTTCATGGCTCAATCTTGGTAGGTTGTATGTGTCTAGGAATTTATCCATTTCTTCTAGATTTTCCCATTTATTGCCATATAGTTGCTCATAGTAGCCACTAATGATCCTTTCAGTTTCTGTGGTATCAACTGTATCATTTTCATCTCTGATTTTATCTATTTGTATTTTCTCTCTTTTTTGTCAATTTTGTTTATCTTTTCAAAAACCAACTTTTTGTTTCATTGATTTTTTGTAATGTTTTATTCATTTCAAATGTATCTATTTATGCACTCATCTTTATTATGTCTTTTCTACTAATTTTCAGCTTGGTTTGCTCTTAATTTTCTTGTTCTTTAAGGTGTACTCTTAGGTTGTTTCTTTGAAGTTTTTCATCTTTTTTGATGTAGGCAGCTATAGCTGTAAAGTTCCCTCTTAATACTGCTTTCACTGCATCCCATAGGTTTTGGTATATTGTGTTTCCATTATCAATTGTTTCCAGAAATTTTTTGATTTCTTTCTTAATTTGTTTACTGACCCACAGGTCATTCCGGAGCATATTGTTTAACTTCCACGTTTGCATAGTTTTGAAAATTCCTCCTGTTATTGATTCCTAGTTTCATTCCATTGTGGTCAGAGAAGATGCTTGATGTTATTTCAATTTTTTGAATGTTATAACACTTGTTTTGTAATCTAACGTAGGGTCTTTCCTTGACAATAATACACGTGCTGAGGAGAAGAATGTGTATTCTGTAACCATTGAATGAAATCTTCTGTGCATATATATTAGGTTCATTTACTCCATGGTGCAGATTAAGCCTGATGATTCATTGTTGATTTTCTGTCTGGGAGATCTGTCTAGTGCTGGAAGTTGGGTGTTGAAGTCTCCAGCTATGATTGTACTGGGGTCTGTCTCTCTCTGTAGCTCTACTAATATTTGCTTTATATATCTGGGTTCTCCAGTGTTGGGTGCATATATATTTAAAATTGTTATATCCTCTGGCTGAATTGACGTCTTTAACCTTATACAGTGACCTTCTTTGTCTCTTTTTATAATTTTTGTCTAGAAATCTATTTTGTGTCATATAAGTAGAGCTAGCCCTGTTGTTTTTTGGTTTTCATTGGCATGGAATATCTATTTCCATCCCTTTATTTTCAGTCTATGTGTATTTTTATAGACAATGTGTGTTTCTTGTAGGAAACAGATTTTTGGTTCTTATTTTTTAATCCATTCAGTCACTTTATGTCTTTTGATTAGAGAGTTTGGTGCATTCACATTCAATATTATTATTAATAAGAACTTACTCCTGCCATTTTATTATTTATTTTCCTGTCTTATCTTCCTTCTTTCCTTCCTTCGTGTCTTCCTTTCAGTGAAGGTTATTTTCTCTGGTAGTATGATTTAATTTTTTGCTTTTTATTTTTTGTGTATTCATTATATGTTTTCTGATTTGAGGTTACCATGAGGCTTGCAAATATTATCTTATAACCCAGTATTTTTAGCTGATTACAACATCACACTGCTTGCATAAACAAACAAACAAACAAACAGACATACTAAAAGAAAACTAATAAAAGTTCTATACCTTAATTTAGTCCCCTGGGCTTTTAAACGTTTTGTTGTTTCTATTTATATCTTATTGTACTGTCTGTGTTTTGAACAGTTGTTATAGATACTATTTTTGATTGGTTCATTTTTTAGTCTTTCTACTTACGATAAGAGTAGTTTACATATCACAGTTACATAGTTATAATATTCTGCATTTTTCTGTATACTTACCATTACCAGTGAATTTTGTACCATCAGATGATTTCTCATTGCTCATTAACCTCCTTTTCTTTCTGATTGAAATACTCCCTTTAGCATATATTGTAGGACAGGTGATAAAATCCCTCAGCTTTTGTCTGGGATATTCCTTTTTGTTTGTTTGTTTTTGAGACAGGGTCTCTCGCTCTGTCACCCAGGCTGGAGTACAGTGGCATGATCTTGGCTCACTGCAACCTCTGCCTCCTGGGTTCAAGTGATGCTCATGTCTCAGCCTCCCAAATAGCTGGGATTACAGACATGCACCACCACGCCCAGCTAATGTTTATGTTTTTAGTAGAGACAGTGTTTTCCCATGTTGACCAGGCTGGTCTCAAACTCCTGGCCTCAAATGATCTGCCTGCCTCAGCCCCCCAAAGTGCTGGGATTACAGGTGTGAGCCACCATGCCCGGCCCAGATATCCTTTATTATTGTTATCTTTCGTGTTTGAAGGATATTTTTACTGGATATACTATTGTGAGATAAAAGTTTTTCTCCTTCAGCACTTTAAATATGCCATGCCACTCTCTCCTTGCCTGTAAGGTTTCCACTGAAGAGTCTGCTGCCAGATGTATTGGAGCTCTATTGTATGTTATTTGTTTATTTTCTCTTGCTGGTTTTAGGATCCTTTCCTTGTCCTTGATCTTCAGGAGTTTCATTATTACATGTCTTGAGGTAGTCTTCAAATCTGCTTGGTGTTCTATAACCTTCTTTTACTTGTGAAGTGATCTCATTGTCTGGGGTAACACCCAAAGTTCTAGGTCTCATGGCCATAAAGATCAGGGATTTGTACACACAAAGGGTGAGGTTGAGAGCAGAAATTTAATAGGCAAAAGAAAGAGAATAGCTCTCTGATACAGAGAGGGGTCCGGATACAGAGAGGGGTCCTGGAAAAAAGGGTTGCCAATGTGCAGTGAAATGCATGGGTTTTTATAGATGAGACAGTGGGGAGGTGGTAACTGATAGTGGGGAGGTGGTACCTGATCTACATAGGGCATGAAAAACCAGTTAGGACCAGGTGTGCCATCTGCACAGGGCAGAAATCTCTGGCAGTCCCCACCCCAATCTTTTATTATGCAGGCAGGTATCCACTCCATATTGCTTATTTCTTTCTTACTGTGCATGTGCTTAAAGAGAGAGAAGGTGGAGCTCCCATAGTGGACATGCCTGGCCCCAGGTGGCCCTTTCTATCTGGGTAGCTGCAGGCATCTCTCCATGCAAGCTTCCAGCTTCCTTATCTATGTTTGCAGCCTGATCTTCCAGGCTGCTCTTTAGAAGAGCAGTGATTTCTTGGGCTGCTTTTTGTTAGAAGGGAAGTTTTGCTGAGGACTCTTTTGCCCTTACTATCTGCCTAAATTTTCTTTGTATCTCCTGAATCATTTGGTCTCTACAATCAGCAGGGTTTGAAGCCAGCCAGGCTTTTTTCCTACTCTTCATGGTGACAAATTCTCTGAAGCCCCAGATAGATACAGAGGTGTCATCTGAGAGCCAGGGACTGGCATCAAAAAACTAAAAAGTCTACCTGGTGTTCTATTATACTGAAGCTGAGTTGGCAAGCATACCTTGAGAAACAGCCATTCCCATACTTCCCTTCCCTTTCCACAGGCAAAGGAACTTTATCTTGTGGCCACCACCATCACAGGCCCATGGTGAGTACTGCTAGGCTACTGCTGACATTCACTTAAGGCCCAAGGGTTCTTCAGTCAGATTGTGGTGAATGTTGCCAGGCCCAGGACTCACTCTTCAGGGCAGTGGGCTCCCCTCTGGCCCAGGGAAGCCCCAGAAATGCTGTCCAAAGCCAAGGCCTGGAATCAGGGTCCCTATGTGCCCACTTGATGCTCTAGCAGCTGCTCTAGCCACCTCTGTGGCTGAGCTGGTACCTAAGGTGCAAGACAAAGTTCCCCTTATTTTTCTCTTTGCTTTTCTCAAGCCAAAAGTGTCCCTCCACCACAGCTGGTAATGTGCTGAGTCTTACATGAAACCAGGAAGTCTCAGAGTATCACCCAAAGCCCAAGGCATACTACCTGGGTATTGCAGCAGGTTATTCAGGGCCCAAGGGCTCTTTATTCAGGAGGTAGTGGGTCCTGCCTGGATTGGGTCCTTCCTTTCAAGGCAGCAGGTTCCCTTCTGGACCAGGGTGTGTCTAGAAATACGATCTGGGAGCTAGGGCCCAGAAAGGGGTCTCATGATTCTGACTGGTGCCCTATCCTACTGTGGCTGATCCAGTATCCAAAATGCAAAGCAAAGTTCCCTTTACTCTTCCCTCTTCTCTCCTCAAGCAAAAGAGTCTCTTTTGGAACCACAAGCTTTGCAGCCTGGGGTTGGGGGAGGGGTAGTACAAGCACTCTCTTAGCCACCTCAGCTGGTGTCTCAATAGGTTATGTGCCCCCAAAGTCCACCAGCTCTGAGTTCAGTTCAGCACTTAGGACTTCCCTAGGAGTTGCAGTCCCTGTGGCCCAGATTGCCATTTAAGTTTATTTAGCACCCAAGAGCACTTTAGCCTGTGGTGGTGAGGCTTGCCAGAACTCAAGTACTGACTGCTGGGATTGGCAATTTCCTTATAGCTAGGGCTGGTTTAAATACCCCCTCTGTGCACCCAGATTCATAAAGCAAGTCCTTAGTGACCTACAAAGAGACTTAGACTCCCACACAATAATAGTGGGAAACTTTAACACCCCACTGTCAACATTAGACAGATCAATGAGACAGAAAGTTAACAAGGATACCCAGGAATTGAACTCAGCTCTGCACCAAGTGGACCTAATAGACATCTATAGAACTCTCCACCCCAAATCAACAGAATATACATTTTTTTCAGCACCACACCACACCTATTTCAAAATTGACCACATAGTTGGAAGTAAAGCACTCCTCAGCAAATGTAAAAGAACAGAAATTATAACAAACTGTCTCACAGACCACAGTGCAATCAAACTAGAACTCAGCACTAAGAAACTCACTCAAAACGGCTCAACTACATGGAAACTGAACAACCTGCTCCTGAATGACTACTGGGTACATAACGAAATGAAGCCAAAAATAAAGATGTTCTTTGAAACCAACGAGAACAAAGACACAACATACCAGAATCTCTGGAACACATTCAAAGCAGTGTGTAGAGGGAAATTTATAGCACTAAATGCCCACAAGAGAAAGCAGGAAAGATCCAAAATTGACACCCTAACATCACAATTAAAAGAACTAGAAAAGCAAGAACAAACACATTCAAAAGCTAGCAGAAGGCAAGAAATAACTAAAATCAGAGCAGAACTGAAGGAAATAGAGACACAAAAATCCCTTCAAAAAATTAATGAATCCAGGAGCTGCTTTTTTGAGAGGATCAACAAAATCGATAGACCGCTAGCAAGACTAATAAAGAAGAAAAGAGAGAAGAATCAAATAGACGCAATAAAAAATGATAAAGGGGATATCACCACTGATCCCACAGATATACAAAGTACCATCAGAGAATACTACAAACACCTCTATGCAAATAAACTAGAAAATCAAGAAGAAATGGATAAATTCCTTGACACGTACACCCTCCCAAGATTAAACCAGGAAGAAGTTGAATCTCTGAATAGACCAATAACAGGCTCTGAAATTGAGGCAATAATCAATAGCTTACCACCGAAAAAAAGTCCAGGACCAGATGGATTCACAGCTGAATTCTACCAGAGGTACAAGGAGGAGCTGGTACCATTCCTTCTGAAACTATTCCAATCAATAGAAAAAGAAGGAATCCTCCCTAACTCATTTTATGAGGCCAGCATCATCCTGATACCAAAGCCGGGCAGAGACACAACAAAAAAAGAGAATTTTAGACCAATATCCTTGATGAACATCAATGCAAAAATCCTCAATAAAATACTGGCAAACCGAATCCAGCAGCACATCAAAAAGCTTATTCACCATGATCAAGTGGGCTTCATCCCTGGGATGCAAGGCTGGTTCAACATATGCAAATCAAAAAATGTAATCCAGCATATAAACAGAACCAAAGACAAAAACCACATGATTATCTCAATAGATGCAGAAAAGGCCTTTGACAAAATTCAACAACCCTTCATGCTGAAAACTCTCAATAAATGAGGTATTGATGGGATGTATCTCAAAATAATAAGAGCTATCTATGACAAACCCACAGCCAATATCATACTGAGTGGGCAAAAACTGGAAGCATTCCCTTTGAAAACTGGCACAAGACAGGGATGCCCTCTCTCACCATTCCTATTCAACATAGTATTGGAAGTCCTGGCCAGGGCAATTAGGCAGGAGAAGGAAATAAAGGGTATTCAATTAGGAAAAGAGGAAGTCAAATTATCCCTGTTTGCAGATGACATGATTGTATTTGTAGAAAATCCCATCGTCTCAGCCCAAAATCTCCTTAAGCTGATAAGCAACTTCAGCAAAGTGTCAGGATACAAAATCAATGTACAAAAATCACAAGCATTCTTATACACCAATAACAGACAAACAGAGAGCCAAATCATGAGTGAACTCCCATTCACAATTGCTTCAAAGAGAATAAAATACCTAGGAATCCAACTTACAAGGGATGTGAAGGACTTCTTCAAGGAGAACTACAAACCACTGCTCAGTGAAAGGATACAAACAAATGGAAGAACATTCCATGCTCATGGGTAGGAAGCATCAATAATGTGAAAACGGCCATACTGCCCAAGGTAATTTATAGATTCAATGCCATCCCCATCAAGCTACCAATGACTTTCTTCACAGAATTGGAAAAAACTACTTCAAAGTTCATATAGAACCAAAAAAGAGCCCGCGTCGCCAAGTCAATCCTAAGCCAAAAGAACAAAGCCGGAGGCATCGAACTACCTGACTTCAAACTATACTACAAGGCTACAGTAACCAAAACAGCATGGTACTGGTACCAAAACAGAGATATAGACCAATGGAACAGAGCAGAGCCCTCAGAAATAATGCCGCATATCTACAACTATCTGATCTTTGACAAACCTGAGAAAAACAAGCAATGGGGAAAGGATTCCCTATTTAACAAATGGTGCTGGGAAAACTGGCTAGCCATATGTAGAAAGCTGAAACTGGATCCCTTCCTTACACCTTATACAAAAATTAATTCAAGATGGATTAAAGACTTAAACGTTAGACCTAAAACCATAAAAACCCTAGAAGAAAACCTAGGCAATTCCATTCAGGACATAGGCATGGGCAAGGACTTCATGTCTAAAACACCAAAAGCAACGGCAACAAAAGCCAAAATTGACAAATGGGATCTAATTAAACTAAAGAGCTTCTGCACAGCAAAAGAAACTACCATCAGAGTGAACAGGCAACCTACAAAATGGGAGAAAATTTTCACAACCTACTCATCTGACAAAGGGCTAATATCCAGAATCTACAATGAACTCCAACAAATTTACAAGAAAAAAACAAACAACCCCATCAAAAAGTGGGCAAAGGACATGAACAGACACTTCTCAAAAGAAGACATTTATGCAGCCAAAAAACACATGAAAAAATGCTCATCATCACTGGCCATCAGAGAAATGCAAATCAAAACCACAATGAGATACCACCTCAAACCAGTTAGAATGGCGATCATTCAAAAGTCAGGAAACAACAGGTGCTGGAGAGGATGTGGAGAAATAGGAACACTTTTACACTGTTGGTGGGACTGTAAACTAGTTCAATCATTGTGGAAGTCAGTGTGGCGATTCCTCAGGGATCTAGAACTAGAAATACCATTTGACCCAGCCATCCCATTACTGGGTATATACCCAAAGGATTATAAATCATGCTGCTATAAAGACACATGCACACGTATGTTTAGTGCGGCACTATTCACAATAGCAAAGACTTGGAACCAAGTCAAATGTCCAACAACGATAGACTGGATTAAGAAAATGTGGCACATATACACCATGGAATACTATGCAGCCGTAAAAAAAATGATGAGTTTATGTCCTTCGAAGGGACATGGATGAAACTGGAAACCATCATTCTCAGCAAACTATTGCAAGGACGAAAAACCAAACACCGCATGTTCTCACTCATAGGTGGGAATTGAACAATGGGAACACATGGACACAGAAAGGGGAACATCACACTCCGGGGACTGTTGTGGGGTGGGGGACTAGGGGAGGGATAGCATTAGGAGATATACCTAATGCTAAATGACGAGTTAATGGGTGCAGCATACCAACATGGCACATGTATACATATGTAACAAACCTGCACATTGTGCACATGTACCCTGAAACTTAAAGTATAATAATAAAATAAAATTTAAAAAGATAAAAATAAAAAATAAATAAGTACTCCCTCTGTGGGTGGGTGTCAGCTGAGTTCAGCCTGGTTTTACCTTCTGCTGTGGCAGGGCAGCACTGAGTTCAATGCAAAGTCTCATAATCACTGTGCTGTCCCTCTCCCAAGTGCACAGATTCTCTGTCTGTGCCATGAGGCTGCTGCTGGAGGATGGGGAAAGGGTGGTGTTGGAGATTCAAGACCGTCTTTCCTACCCTCTTCAGTGCTTTTTCCAGTGACATGAAGTTAAAACCAAGTACTATGAGTGACCACCTGGTTTTTGGTTCTTATAAAGGACCTTTTTTTGTGTGTAATTCTTAAATTTGGGGCTCCTGCAGAAGAGACAATCAGTGGAGCCTTCTAATTGGCCAACTTTCTCTCGCCCTTGCTCTGTGATTTTTGAGCAAATCATTTAACCTCTTCTAGTCAGTTTGCTCATCCACAAAATATATATATTGAATACCTATGTTTCAGAGTCATTGGGAGTATTAAATAAGATGACAAAAGTAAAACTCTTAGCAAGTCTCTGGCAATAACTTTAATAATATATAGATAATAACAATAATGATACACAACATTTATTGGGCATTTACCATCTGCTGAGATCTTTATATCCATATGTCATTTGAACACCAAAACAACACAGTGAGGTAGGTTTCTTTCTTATTCTTATTCTTATTTTTCAGATACAGAAGCAGATTCAGAGTAAAAAACTGAAAAGCCCAATGTCAAACTTTACTATGGACTAGTTTGCTGTGAGTTGCTGTCTTCAAGCAAATAAAATGGATGTTACGAAGTATCCACATAATTGGAACTCTCATACATTGTTGGTGAAAATGTAAAACAGTACAAGCACTTTGAAAAATGATTTGTCAGTTTCTTGTAAAGTTAAGCATATACCTATACAACCCAGCCATTCTACTTCTAGATATTTACCTAAGAGAAATGAAAACACATATCCACAAGATGACTTGTATGCAAATGTTCATGGCAGCTTTAATTATAACAAGAGAAAAACCTGGAAACAATGCAAATGTCCATCAACAGGTAAACGGATAAACTGTAGTATACCTACATAATGGAGTACAACTTAGCAATGAAAAGGAATGAACTACTGATACATACAACAATGTGATGAAATTCAGATACATTATGGGGAGTGAAATAAGCTAGACAGAATAAGAATTATACTGTATAATTACATACATATAAAATTCTAGAAAGCAAACTAATATAGAAATGCAAATTGATCTATAGTGATAGAAAGCAGATCAATGAGTGCCTGGAACCGGGGATGGAAGGAGAAATGGACTGCAAAGGGGTATAAGGAATCTTTGGGTGGGGAGGTGGAAATATTCTATATCTTCATTATTGTGGTGGCTTCCTATATACATATATATATGTGTGTGTGTGTGTGTGTGTATATATATATGTAATAAAATGTATGGAAATATACGCTTTAAATGAATGCAGTTTGTTGTATATAAATAATAAATAAATTTTTTTTATATAAAAAAAGGGTTTCTCGGGGCCCAGCATTGACTTTGAATCTTACTCCACGATAATGGTAAAATTGTGGCAGGGCCATTGGTGCTGTAATGCAGGATGAAATTGACAATTTTACTGGGGTTAAGGAGGAAAGTATTTTTGCGTTATGTAATTTATTTTCAGATACCTGCTGCAAAGAAGTCCCCAGCTTCTTATGGGAGAAAAAGGCTTATCTATTGAAAGAAACAAGAAAATAAAAGAGGTATTCTCTGTGATGTAACCCATGGTTCTGTCAAGTAGTGTCCAGTGTTTGCATTTTATACATTTTGCTGTGCATGTGGGAAGATTAGAACTGATTACAAGTGTCTTCCAGCCCATGTGTGTCCTTTGCCCTCTGACAATACTTATGCACATGCCACACATTTTTATTTTCCAAGGGTAAGCAAAATGCTAGAATTCTTTCTCATATGAAATTCAAATTAGCTCATAAATATTGCATTCTGGATTAGGTACTTTACCTCTAAATAACTTGTGCCTTTTTATGGCTTATTTTGAAGAAAGAGATGAACTGTGATGCTGAATTCCATACAAGATAGGCATAAGGTACTTGTGCTTCAGATGCTGTAAAAAGGCAGTTGGAATAATGCTTTCCTTCCCTTCAAATCCTGTCTAGAACAACTACCATATGGCAGTCATTGCAGTTTTGTCTTGAACATTTTGAGAAGAAGGGTTAGATCCACAAAAAATGAAAAAAATGACAAGTATAGAGGAGCTATTAAGTGCCAAGCATTACATCATTTGCTTTACAAAAGTTATTTTATTAAAGAGTCCCAATAACACTGTAAGGTCTGTAGTATTGGCCTCATTCTATGGATAAAGAAATTGTGGCTTGGAAGGCTTAAGGGACTTATCAAGAGCCCTTGAGGCATTTATTGATTTGGCAGAAGTTGAGAGGTTGAGAAACTGCACAGAGGATTTAGAAATCTAATAGATTGAGGGGACAAGAGCTAAAGTTCAGGGTCCCCTAAGGAGGAGGATCCCCCTTATAAATACACATGAGTTTCAGTTGGAACCCTGTTTAAAAATAACCTTAACTTTTATTTTAGATTCGGGGGTACATGTACAGGTTTGTTATATTGTATGATGCTGAGGTTTGGGTATGATTGATCCCATTACCCAGATAGTGAGCAGAGTACCGACAGTTAGTTTTTCAACACTTGCCCTCCTCCCTCTCTCCACCTTGTAATAGTTCCCAGTGTCTATTGTTGCCAACTTTATGTCTATGAATACCCAATGTTTAGCTCCCACTTATAAGTGAGAACATGTGATATTGGGTTTTCTGTTCCTACATTAATTCACTTAGGAAAATGGTCTCTAGCTGCATCCATGTTGCTGCAAAAGACATGATCTCATTCCTTTTTGTGGCTGCGTAGTATTACGTGGTGTATATGTACCACATTTTATTTATCCAATCCACCATTGAAGGACACCTAAGTTGATTCCATGTCTTTCCTAATGTGAATAGTGCTACAATGAACATATGAGTGCACGTGTCATTTAGAACGCTTGAAGGACTACACCTTAGGTAAAAGAGTGAACTCATAATAGACCAGCTCTCATAATGATTGCAGCTAAGTTTCAAATCAGCTCAATCCTAGGCAAAAGTAAAACAATGTTCCCCTACCCTAACTTCTTGCCAGAAGCAAAAGTAGATCACTCTGGAGGAAGATAACGCCATTCAAAGACTCAACTTCTAACATCTTCCAAACACAATGTCTAATATTCAGTTAATAAAACTGAAACCAAACATGAAAAAGGACAATAATTTATTTAAAAAGAAAAAGAAAAAAACAGGAGTTAGGAACAGATCTTCTGGAGATCCAGATATTGACTTATTAATCATATACTTTAAAATAACTTTAATTAATATGTTTAATAAATTATATGACAAGAGGAGGAATCTCAGTAGAAATCTGGAAGCTGTGAGAATCAATTGGAAATTCTAAAATTGAAAAACGTATACACTGAAGTTAAGAACTCAAGAGATGGGATTTACATTACTGCTTTAGAATTTGTTAAATTTTATATATTTCTTCCAGCTCTCAAATGCTAATGCATGCAGCGGTTAAAATAACTTTTATTGTTTTAGTTCATCCAAAATAATCCAATTTTATAGTGAAGCTTCTGAATGTTAATTTTTCATATTTTGAGCATTGGAGCTAATTGCATTAATGCAACTATACTTGAATGGGAAAATAAAATGTGTAATCATAAACACATTTAAAAATAACTATTTTCTTTATCAAGGCTTCAGACGTTTGTCTTCTCTGTCTGGTATTTTGCGGTTGGTTTCAGCACAGAAATGTGAATTACTTCACACAATGCCACTACAAGGATAACTCCTCATGATTTCTGGATTCATTTCATTATCTTGCTAACAACACTAATTGATAAGGAAGGCAACTGTGGGCTCCAAACCTTGAAATCAGATTTTAAAAAATAATTTAACTTTACAAACCTTGGAGAAGTGCAGTTTTCCACAATTACCTTTTAAATCCATTCAATGATTCTATTAATCTCTCTCCTAATTTAAAAACTAGAACCCATGAATGATTTTTAAATCAAAGTTATGTCCAATTCCTAGAATCTTTATGTTCAGAGCTAGCTTTATCTACTAAACCAGCCTTGTAGACATAATCTCAAAATCATACCATCCTCTCCACTTTTCCCCCAATATAATGGCTCTAGTTTACAGATTCTAATGTCAACTAGCTGAATCAGTTGATGGCAATTGGTGCACCCTATTAGAGGCTCATAATCTGATTGAAGATTATATTTGAGGAACATCATATTATTTAGTCTTCAAAACAAACCTGATGATTAAGAATTCTTGTCTCCATTTTAAGGATGGGTAAACAGGGGGGTTTCATATATTTTTATCCTTCCTATGGATACCTAGCTAATAAGAGACAGCCCTGGAATTCAAACCTGGCTGGGAATAGAGAAATCCTACCCTAGTGCTGGAATACCAATTTCTACTTCACTGTCAGATAATCACTAGAAATACATTTTTGCTGCTAGGATCTATATTTTTGAGAGAACTTTAGATTCCCTTTTATAATGGCGAGTGATTAAATGGCAGTGAAGAATATAGTTCTGTAGACCATGTTTTCATTTTGAAAACCATTTTTGGTCTAGAAATCCAATTTGAATGATGTGTTGCTTTTCTAATGGTTTATGATAAATGTTGGGAAATCCTGTGGTCCAGAGCTGGGCAAGTTGCATTGCCTTGGGTGTATAACTTTACATCAGGGGCCTAGTGGTCTGACAGAGGACAAGTACCTGTTAGCTAAAGAAAAAATCCAATCTGTGCCCTCAAGGAGACTGAAACCTAGTAGAGAATGTGATTTTCCAAATACATATACAAAACCACAGAAACACAGATGTAAACATGTAATCTAGAATCATTTTAAAGCCCAGTTTATATTTTTACCTTGGGGAATAATGGAGTTCTTGAGGCATAATATGGGGGTATAATATGAAGTTTTCTAAGTCTTAAAGTTGCAAGGGGATTTTGTTAGCCACCTACTCACACCCAGCATAATTAGATCAAGAAATGTCCCAGGAAGTAATAATAACCATGTTGTTGTTCCTACAGAGAAATTCTTGAGATGTCTGAAGATCATACTCTACTCACAAGGCCAAGCCATTTGCTGCTTATGGTCAACTCAGCTTTCTTCCTGAACAGGACCATTGCTGAAAGCTTCCTCAACATTGAACTATGTGCTCTTTAATTTCCTCAAAAGAAGAGGCTGCAAAAATGCAAGCATGACTCAAACTTGGAGTGTCTTTAAAAAAGAACATGGCAATAAAAAAATACTTTGGCAATATTTTTCAGGGTCAATGGCATGGAGTGCACCTTGATGTAGGATGTCCTATAAGAAACAGCAATGGAGGAGATATGTGGGACTTGTTAAAAGTGTATAAGAGGACACCCTTACAGAATCAGTGTCCCGGTATATCTAGGAGGGGGATTGGATGTAATAAATACCTTTATTATTTTGGTCTCAGATTTTTCAGCAGCTGAGGCTAAGGGGAGAGGACATAAACAGACTTCTCAAGAAATGGATAGAATTGTTCAGAAAAAAAAAAAACTTTCTGGACAAGGTGGACCTTCAAATATAACATGGCAGATGCCAGAAAGAAAGATGCTTGCTTCATACACTGATATCCCATGCAAAAGTTCAGAGAAAGGGGAGAACTAGAGGGCAGGACCAGGAAGAAAGAAGACTTCATTGCAGCAAAGAGCAGCCAGCTGATGAGGCCATTCCATAGGGCAGGCTGGATACAACTATTTGATGTTTGCACTCATTCAGAGAGCCTCAAAGAATTATTGGCAGTTTTAAGGCATAAATAATGATAGGTAAGAAAATATTGGAGGTATATGATAGACAAGGAGATCCTTCTCAGATAATGCTATATCTTGGCTATTAAATTCCAATTAGCCACAAATTTGGAGCTAGAATCTTCAGGTTCAAAATTAGTTTTATCTATCAAACTAGTCTTGCCAACATAACCTTACCATCCTTTCCTTTTCTCAAGTATAATATTTCTAGTACAGTTGCTAATGTAAGGAAAATATGATATGTTTTAAATTTTAATTAAACAGGAAAAATTATAAAACTTCTACTTTTGCCCATTACAAAGTAACTGGACCTTGACTTACTTTCATATCAACAACAAATAAACATTGGAAAAATAGATGCAGCAACTATTTTTAGGCAATGAACAACAGACAGTGTAGTATTGTGATCCTTGCAAAAAGAAAAATTCACAAAATGAACCCCACAGTCATCCACCTTTTTGCCTGTGAATACTATCTTGCCTCACACTGGAAGATGGAGCATAAGCAGAAGCAGAAATTGGAGTTCTGGGCTGCAGAAGATACTGGAATTTGTGAGATGATAGAACATAGAGCTGAGAAGAAGGGTGGCAGTAGAAGTTTGCATGGTCCTACGCTAAGAGCTGGGCTCCACACAGGGATGGCTTGACTTTGCTAGGCTTATCAGAAATTGTGGAGTTGCTTATTAAGGAAAAATACCAGAGGTCATGAACTGCTGGAAGATGTTGGTATTCTGGCCTAGCCAGAGAGAAGAGATCCCACTGAGCATCTCAGGCATTCAGATCAGACCTCATAATGCAAACACCTTAGAAATAAGGACCATGTCCTAGAATAAGGGACCGAAAGTTTAAAAGAGCCATCCTAACAGGATAAAACTAAAGCCAACAGGACCTAACGTTTTCACCAATAATTAAAGCGTTTCCAGAACAAAATTCAATACATAATCTAGACTGTATACAATTTATTAGTTACTCTATCCAGCATATAAAAAGGCAGAAAAAAGGAAAAAACTGTGTTCCATAATCAGGGAAAGTGGGAGTCAATAGAGACATACCATGAGAGGATACAGCTGTAGGAATTATCAGACAAGGAATTTAAAGCAGCTGTTATAAACATGTTCGACAAGTCACAGGAAAGATAGCCATAATGAGTAGATAGATGGGGAATATCAGCAGAGGAATGAACATTATAAAGGAGGAACATTATCAGCAGAGGAATGAACCAAACAGATATTTTATAATTCAAAAGTATAAGATCAGACACGAAAAAAAAATCAATGAATGGGACTGACAGCAAAATAGAGAGTGCAGAAGAAAGGATTGTTGAAGCCAGATCAATAGAAATTCCCTGCTTGAAAGAAAGAGGAAAAAAACCTCCACTGAGCTTCAGTGACATGTGGAACAATATCAAGTAATTTAACATGCTTAGAATTGGAGACAGAAGAAATAATAGAGCAGAAAAAATAATTTCAAGAAATAATGGCTAAAATTTTCCCAAATTTGTTGAAAAAAATTACTTTTCTGATTTAAGGATCTCAGTGAAATCCAAACAGGATAAAAACAAAGATACCTATACCTGTGCACATAATAATCAAACTGAAAACTGCTGACTTCTTATCAGAAACAATGGAGGCCATAATTCAATGCAATGGCATCTTTAAAGTGATGAAAGAAAAATACAGAACAAAACAGAATTCTATATCCAGGGAAAATATCCTTCAAAAAAGAGAATTAAAAACAAGACATTTTCAGCTAAGAGAAAGTTGGGAGAATTTGTCCCCAGCAGTTTTACACTAAAAGAAATGCTAAAGGGAGTTACTTAAGCTGGAGTAAAATGACATTGGATGGAAACTCAGGTTTACAAGATGACTTACCAAAAATAGTAAACAAGTGTTGGCAATTACACCTCAGTAAAGCTGAAGAAAAAAAGTTCATGTCTTTCTTACTCTGAATCTCTTAAAAAGACAATAGACTATTGAAGGCAAAATAACAAACATGTATTGTGGTTTTTATCATATTTATATAAATGTAAAATACATAACATCACAAAGGATAGGGGAGATGAAATTTTGCATTATAAAGTTCTTACATTTTACATCAAGACTTAAACTATTAATTTGAGTATATTGTGATCAGTTAAGTGAAATCCAAACAGTATAAAAACAAAGATACCTACACCTGTGCACATAATAATCAAGGGGTGATTTTGCTTCCCATGGGACTTTTGACAATTTCTGGAGATACATATTTCGTTGTCAAAATTGGAGGGAAATACTACTGGCATATAGTAAGTAGAGGCCAGGGATGTTGTTAAATATTCTGCAATGCACAAGACAGCCCCCACAACAAATAATTATCCAGCCAGAAATGTCACTAGTGCTGAGAGTGAGAAACCCAGCTGTAAAACAAGCATTAAAAAAAAAATGCAAAGAGGTATTTTACAGGAATTAAGATGCAATGACAAAACATATTTGATTAATTAATCTAAATGAAGTCAGAAACAAAGGAACAGAGAAACAAAAAATAGGAGAATTACAAAATAAGATGGTAGGCTTAAACCAAATCTTACCAATATTTATATTAAACGTAAAATAATTCAACACTCCAAGAAAAAGGCAGAGGATGACAGACTGTGTTAAAAAGCAAGACCCAACTATAGGCGCTCTAAAGAGACGCAGTTTATATACAAACATAGGTTGAAAGTAAAAGGATGGGAAGAGATACATCATACATACACATAGTAAACATCAAAAAGCTTATGTGGCTATATCAATACCAGACAGAGCAAACATCAGAACAAGCAGTGTTAGCAGAAATAAAGAGGGTCGCTTCAGACTGAAATTTCAGGACACACAATCTTAAGTAACAGAGTTTTAAAATGCTTGAAGTTAGAACTGCAGAATAAAGAGAAAAAGAGACAAATTCACAATTATATGTGGAGAATTTTATATTCCTTTTTCACAAATTAACAGAACAAGTAGACCCCCTAAATCAGTAGGAATACAGGAGCTTTGAACAAAACTGTCAATTAACTTGACGTAATTGATATATATAGAAGACTATACCCCCAAACTGCAGAATACATATTCTTTTCAAGTGTCTGAAATAGTCACCAAAATAGACCATATGCCAGGCCATAAAAGGAGTCTTTATTTGAGAAGACCAGAATCCTTCACTGTATATTCTTTGATCATAACAGAAATAAATTATACACCAATAATATAGCATCTGAAAAAATCCCCACATATTAGGAAATTAAACAACACACATCTAAATATACTACGGATCAAAAAAGAAATCCAAAGGGAAATTAGCACATATTTAAAACTGAATAAAAATTAAAGTACATTATACCAAATTATGTGAGACCCAACCAAAAGCTGTGTTTAGTGGAAAATGTACAGTTTTAAATATTTGTATTTGAAATGAGAAAGGTTTAAAAGCAAAGATCAAAATTTCCTCTTCAAGAAGCTAAAGTCAAGTCTAGGTTCAGTGACTCACACCTGTAATCCCAGCACTGTGGGAGGCCAAGGCGGGAGGATTGCTGGAGGCTGAAGTGGAAGGCTTGCTTGAGCCCAGGAGCTCAAGACCAGCCTGGCCAACACAGGGAGACTCCATCTCTACAAAAAAGAGTTAAGCAAGAAATTAAGGCCGTAATAAATAGAGGGAAGGAATAAAATGAGAAACATAAGAAAAAAATCTATGAAATAAAACACAGGCAAATAATAGAAAAATTAACAAAGGCAAAATTTGATTATTTCAATAAATAACAAAATCATAACATTCTAGGAAGATGATCAAGAAAAAAGAGGAAAAACAAATTGTTAATATCACAAATAAAAAAGGACATCACTAAAAATAATATGGACATTAAGGGGATACTAAGGTAATACAGGTGAGCACCCCTTATATGAAATGCTTGGGACCACAAGTGTTTGGCACTTTGGAATTTTTCAGATTTTAGAATATTTGCATATACATAATGAAATATTTTAGGAGCGAGACCCAAGTCTAAACATAAAACTCATTTATGTTTTATGCACACCTTATACACATACCTTGAAGGTAGTTTTATACAATATTTCTTTTTTTTTGCACAAAACAATGTTTTATACATGAGGTTAGGTGTAAAATTTTCCACTCGCGGCATCATGATGGTGCTCAAAAAGATTCAAATTTTGGAGCATTTTGGATTTCAGATTTTTGGAGTAGGGATGTTTAACCTGTATTATATACAAATTTCTTTCAATTGAGTTTACATTTTTGATAAAATGAAAAATTCTATTAAAGTTTTTTTTGAAAAATTCAAATTACTAAATTGACAAGAGAAGAAATAGAAAATCTGAACTGTACTATATCTAAAGCACAGGCAACTGAAGAAAAGTTGACAAATTGGATCACATTAAACTAAAAACCTTCTCCATAACAAAGTAAACAATCAACAAAGTGAAGAGACAACCTACAGAATGTGAGAAAACATTTGCAAAAAGCTGAATAAGCTGACAAGGGATTAATAACCAGACTATATAGGAACTCAAGCAACAGCAAAAAATCCAATTATAAATCATTCTGTTATAAAGACACATGCACATATGTTTATTGCAGCACTATTCACAATAGCAAAGACATGTAATCAACCTAAATGCCCACCAGTAAAAGACTGGATAAAGAAAATGTGGTGCATATACACCATGGAACACTATGCAGCCATAAAGAGAATGAGATGATGTCCTTTGCAGGGACATGAATGGAGCTGGAGGCCATTATCCTTAGCAGACTAACACAGGAACAGAAAACCAAATACTGCATGTTCTCACTTATAAGTGGGAGCTAAATGATGAGAACACATGAACACATAGAGGGGAACAAGAAACAATGGGGCCTATTGGAGAGTGGAGGATGGGAGGAAGGAAAGGATCAAGAAAAATAACTAGCCTGTCCTAGCCAAGGGAAGCCATGATAGATGGTACCTGGAAACTCGGGACACTCCCACCCTAATACTGCGCTTTTCCAACAGTCTTAGCAAACGGCACACCAGGAGATTATATCCCGTGTCTGGCTCGTTGGGTCCCATGCCCATGGAACCTTGCTCACTGCTAGCATAGCAGTCCGAGATCAAACTGTGAGGCAGCACTGAAGCTGGGGGAGGGGCATCTGCCATTGCTGAGGCTTGACTAGGTAAACAAAGCGGCTGGGAAGCTCGAACTGGGTGGAGCCCACCGCAGCTCAAGGAGGCCGGCCTGCCTCTGTAGACTCCACCTCTGGGGGCAGGGCATAGCTGAACAAAAGGCAGCAGAAACTTCTGCAGACTTAAATGTCCCTGTCTGACAGCTTTGAAGAGAGCAGTAGTTCTCCCAGCATGGAGTTTGAGATCTGAGAATGGACAGACTGCCTCCTCAAGTGGGTCCCTGAACCCCGAGTAGCCTAACTGGGAGATACCTCCCAGTAGGGGCCGACTGATACCTCATACACCCGGGTGCTCCTCTGAGACCAAGCTTCCAGAGGAAGGATTGGGCAGCAATATTTGCTGTTCTGCAACCTCTGCTGGTGATACCCAGGCAAACAGGGTCTGGAGTATACCTCCAGCAAACTCCAGCAGACCTGCAGCTGAGGGTCCTGTTAGAAGGAAAACTAACAGATAGGAATAGCATCAACACCAACAAAAAGGACATCCACACCAAAACCCCATCTGTAAGTCACCATCATCAAAGACTAAAGGTAGATAAAACCACAAAGATGGGGGAGAAACCAGAGCAGAAAAGCTGAAAATTCTAAAAATCAGAGTGCCTCTTCTCCTCCAAAGGATCACAGCTCCTCGCCAACAACGTAAAAAAGCTGGATGGAGAATGATTTTGAAAGGTGACAGAAGTAGGCTTCAGAAGATCGGTAATAACAAACTTCTCTGAGCTAAAGGAGGATGTTCAAACCCATCACAAAGAAGCTAAAAACCTTGAAAAAAGATCAGATGAATGGCTAACTAGAATAAACAGCATAGAGAAGACTTTAAATGACCTGATGGAGCTGAAAGCCATGGCACGAGAACTACGTGATGCATGCACAAGCTTCAGTAGCCAATTGGATCAAGTGGAAGAAAGGGTATCAGTGATTGAAGATCAAATGAATGAAATGAAGGGAGAAGAGAAGTTGAGAGAAAAAAGAGTAAAAAAAAATGAACAAAGCCTCCAAGAAATATGGGACTATGTGAGAAGACCAAATCTACGTTTGATTGTTGTACCTGAAAGTGACAGGGAGAATGGAAACAAGTTGGAAAACACTCTTCAGGATATTATCCAGGAGAACTTCCCCAACCGAGCAAGGCAGGCCAACATTCAAATTCAGGAAATACAGAGAATGCCACAAAGATACTCTTCGAGAAGAGCAACTCCAATACACATAATTGTCAGATTCACCAAGGTTGAAATGAAGGAAAAAATGTTAAGGGAAGCCAGAGAGAAAGGTCAGGTTACACACAAAGGGAAGCCCATCAGACTAACAGCTGATCTCTCAGCAGAAACCCTACAAGCCAGAAGAGAGTGGGGGCCAATATTCAACATTCTTAAAGAAAAGAATTTTCAACCCAGAATTTCATATCTAGCCAAACTAAGCTTCATAAGTGAAGGAGAAATAAAATCCTTTACAGACAAGCAAATGCTGAGAGATTTGGTCACCACCAGGCCTGCCTTACAAGAGCTCCTGAAGGAAGCACTAAACATGGAAAGGAACAACTGGTACTAGCCACTGCAAAAACATGCCAAATTGTAAAGTCCTTCGATGCCAGGAAGAAACTGCATCAACTAACGAGCAAAATAACCAGCTAACATCATAATGACAGGATCAAATTCACACAGAACAATATTAACCTTAAATGTAAATGTGCTAAATGCCCCAATTAAAAGACACAGACTGGCAAACTGGATAGAGTCAAGACCTATCAGTGCGCTGTATTCAGGAAACCCATCTCACTTGCAGAGACACACATAGCCTCAAAATAAAGGGATGGAGGAAGATCTACAAGCAAATGGAAAGCAAAAAAAAGCAAGGGTTGCAATCCTAGTCTCTGATAAAACAGACTTTAAACCAACAAAGATCAAAAGAGACAAAGAAGGCCAATACATAATGCTAAAGGGATCAATTCAACAAGAAGAGCTAACTATCCTAAATATATATGCACCCAATACAGGAGCACCCAGATTCATAAAGCAAGTCCTTAGAGACCTACAAAGAGACTTAGACCCCCACACAATAATAATGGGAGACTTTAACACCCCACTGTCAACATTAGACAGATCAATAAGACAGAAAGTTAACAAGGATATCCAGGAATTGAACTCAGCTCTGCACCAAGCAGACCTAATAGACATCTACAGAACTCTCCATCCCAAATCAAGAGAATATACATTCTTCTCAGCACCACATGGCACTTATTCCAAAATTGACCACATAGTTGGAAATAAAGCACTCCTCAGCAAATGTAAAAGAACAGAAATTATAACAAACTGTCTCACAGACCACAGTGCAATTAAACTAGAACTCAGGATTAAGAAACTCACTGGAAACCGCACAACTACATGGAAACTGAACAACCTGCTCCTGAATGACTACTGAGTACATAACGAAATGAAGGCAGAAATAAAGATGTTATTTGAAACCAACGAGAACAAAGACACAACATACCAGAATCTCTGGGACACATTTAAAGCAGTGTGTAGAGGGAAATTTATAGCATTAAATGCCCACAAGAGAAAGCAGGAAAGATCTAAAATTGACACCTTAACATCACAATTAAAAGAACTAGAGAAGCAAGAGCAAACACATTCAAAAGATAGCAGAAAGCAAGAAATAACTAAGATCAGAGCAGAATTGAAGGAGATAGAGACAAGAAAAACCCTTCGAAAAAATCAATGAATCCAGGAGCTGGTTTTTTGAAAAGATCAACAAAATTGATAGACTGCTAGCAAGACTAATAAAGAAGAAAAGAGAGAAGAATCAAATAGATGCAATAAAAAATGGTAAAGGGGATATCACCACTGATCCCACAGAAATACAAACTACCATCAGAGAATACTATAAACACTTCTATGCAAATAAACTAGAAAATCTAGAAGAAATGGATAAATTCCTGGACACATACACCCTCCCAAGAGTAAACCAGGAAGAAGTTGAATTCCTGAATAGACCAATAACAGGCTCTGAAATTGAGGCAATAATTAATAGCCTGCCAACCAAAAAAAGTCCAGGACCAGATGGATTCACAGCCGAATTCTACCAGAGGTACAAAGGGGAGCTGGTACCATTCCTTCTGAAACTATTCCAATCAATAGAAAAAGACAGAATCCTCCCTAACTCATTTTATGAGGCCAGCATCATCCTGATACCAAAGCCTGGCAGAGACACAACAAAGAAAGAGAATTTTAGACCAATATCCCTGATGAACATCAATGCAAAAATCCTCAATAAAATACTGGTAAACCGAATCCAACAGCACATCAAAAAGCTTATCCACCACGATCAAGTTGGCTTCATCCCTGGGATGCAAGGCTGGTTCAACATATGCAAATCAATAAACGTAATCCAGCATATAAACAGAACCAAAGACAAAAACCACACGATTATCTCAATAGATGCAGAAAAGGCCTTCGCCAAAATTCAACAGCCCTTCATGCTAAAAACTCTCAATAAATTAGGTATTGATGGGATGTGTCTCAAAATAATAAGAGCTATTTATGACAAACCCACAGCCAATATCATACTGAATGGGCAAAAACTGGCAGCATTCCCTTTGAAAACTGGCACAAGACAGAGATGCCCTCTCTCACCACTCCTATTCAACATAGTGTTGGAAGTTCTGGCCAGGGCAATTAGGCAGGAGAAAGAAATAAAGGGTATTCAATTAGGAAAAGAGGAAGTCAAATTGTCCCTGTTTGCAGATGACATGATCGTATATTTAGAAAATCCCATTGTCTCAGCCTAAAATCTCCTTAAGCTGATAAGCAACTTTAGCAAAATCTCAGGATACAAAATCAATGTGCAAAAATCACAAGATTCCTATACACCAATAACAGACAAACAGAGAGCCAAATCATGAGTGAACTCCCATTCACAATTGCTTCAAAGAGAATAAAATACCGAGGAATCCAACTTACAAGGGATGTAAAGGACCTCTTCAAGGAGAACTACAAACCACTGCTCAACAAAATAAAAGAGGACACAAGCAAATGGAAGAACATTCTGTGCTCATGGATAGGAAGAAGCAATATTGTGAAAATGGCCATACTGCCCAAGGTAATTTGTAGATTCAATGCCATCCCCATCAAGCTGCCAATGACTTTCTTCACAGAACTGGAAAAAACTACTTTAAAGTTCATATGGAACCAAAAAAGAGCCCGCATTGCCAAGACAATCCTAAGCCAAAAGAACAAAGCTGGAGGCATCACGCTACCTGACTTCAAACCATAGTACAAGGCTATAGTAACCAAAACAGCATGGTACTGGTACCAAAACAGAGATATAGACCAATGGAACAGAGCAGAGCCCTCAGAAATAATACCACACATCTACAACCATCTGATCTTTGACAAACCTGAGAAAAACAAGAAATGGGGAAAGGATTCCCTATTTAATAAATGGTGCTGGGAAAACTGGCTAGCCATATGTAGAAAGCTGAAACTGGATCCCTTCCTTACACCTTATACAAAAATTAATTCAAGATGGATTAAAGACTTAAATGTTAGACGTAAAACCATAAAAACCCTAGAAGAAAACCTAGGCAATACCGTTCAGGACATAGGCATGTGCAAGGACTTCATATCTAAAACACCAAAAGCAACGGCAACGAAAGCCAAAATTGACAAATGGGATCTAATTAAACTAAAGAGCTTCTGCACAGCAAAAGAAACTACCATCAGAGTGAACAGGCAATCTACAAAATGGGAGAAAATTTTTGCAATCTACTCATTTGACAAAGGGCTAATATCCAGAATCTACAATGAACTCAAACAAACTTACAAGAAAAAAACAACCCCATCAAAAAGTTGGTGAAGGATATGAACAGACACTCCTCAAAAGAAGACATTTATGCAGCCAGCAGACACACTGAAAAATGCTCATCATCACTGGCCATCAGAGAAATGCAAATCAAAACCACAATAGATACCATCTCACACCAGTTAGAATGGCGATCATTAAAAAGTCAGGAAACAACAGGTGCTGGAGAGGATGTGAAGAAATAGGAACACTTTTCCACTGTTGGTGGGAGTGTAAACTAGTTCAACCATTGTGGAAGACAGTGTGGCAATTCCTCAAGGATCCAGAACTAGAAATACCATTTGACCCAGCCATCCCATTACTGGGTATATACCCAGAGGATTATAAATCATGCTGCTATAAAGACACATGCACACGTATGTTTAGTGCGGCACTATTCACAACAGCAAAGACTTGGAGCCAATCCAAATGTCCATCAGTGATAGAGTGGATTAAGAAAATGTGGCACATATACATCATGGAATACTATGCAGCCATAAAAAATGATGAGTTCATGTTGTTTGTAGGGACGTGGATAAAGCTGGAAACCATCATTCTCAGCAAACTATTGCGAGGACAAAAAAGCAAACACTGCGTGTTCTCACTCATAGGTGGGAATTGAACAATGAGAACACTTGGACACAGGAGGGGGAACATCACACACTGGGGCTTGTTGTGGGGTGGGGAGCTAGGGAGGGATAGCATTAGGAGATATGCCTAATGTAAATGATGTGTTAATGGGTGCAGCACACCAACATGGCACATGTATACATATGTAACATACCTGCACATTGTGCACATGTACCCTAGAACTTAAAGTAGAATAATAAAAAAAAAGAAAATGTGGCACATATACACCATGGAATACTATGCAGCCATAAAAAAGAATGAGTTCACATCCTTTGTAGAGACATGGATGAAGCTGGAGACCATCATTCTAAGCAAACTATCGCAAGGACAGAAAACCAAAAACCGCATGTTCTCACTCATTGGTGGGAATTGAACAATGGGAACACATGGACATAGGGTGGGGAACATCACACACCGGGTCCTGTCGTGGGGTAGGGGAAGGGGGGCGGGATAGCATTAGGAGGAACACCTAATGTAAATAACGAGTTAATGGGTGCGGCACACCAACCTGGCACATGTATACATATGTAACAAACCTCCACGTTGTGCACATGTACCCTAGAATTTAAAGTATAATTAAAAAAAGAAAAATAACTAATGGGTAGTAAGCTTAATATCTGGATGATGAAATAATCTGTACAACAAACCCCCATGACACAGGTTTACCTACGTAACAAACCTGCACATGTACTCCTAAACTTAAAATAAATTTAAAAAAAAACAAAAAATAGGCAAAAGATCTGAATAGACATTTCTCCCAACACACTAATGGCCAACGACTATATTAAAAAAATGTTTAACATCACTAATCATCAGGGAAATGTAAATCAAAACCACAGTGAAACATCATCTCACCCCAGTTAAAATGGCTATTTGTAAAAAAGACACAAAATAACAAATGCTGGTGGGGATGCAGAGAAAGAACACTCATACACTGTTGGTGGGAATGCAACTTAGTACAAGCACTATGAAACACAGTATGTGGGTTTCAGAAGAAAGGCCTTGAAATGTTCCCAATGCGTAGTATTGATAAATACACGAGATGATGGATGTCCAAATACCCTGACTTGATAATTACACAGTCTATGCATAAAACAAAATGTCACCTGTACCCCATAAATATGGGCAAATATTATGTATCAATAAAAAAAACTAAAAATTGAACTACCACATGATCCATCAATTCCACTGCTGGGAATATATCCAAAAGAAAGGAAATCAGCTTATTGAGGAGATATCTGAACTCCTATTTTTAATGTACACTATTCATGATGGCTAAGCAATGGAATCAACAGAAGTTTCCATCAGTGGATGACTGGATAAAGAAAATGTGGTATAGGCCCGGCACGGTGGCTCATGCCTGTAATCCCAGCACTTTTGGGAGGCCGAGGCGGGCGGATCACAAGGTCAGGAGATACAGACCATCCTGTCTAACACGGTGAAACCCCATCTCTACTAAAAATACAGAAAAAGTAGCAGGGCGTGGCGGCGGGCGCCTGTAGTCCCAGCTACTCAGGAGGCTGAGGCAGGAGAATGGCCTGAACCCGGGAGGCGGAGCTTGCAGAGAGCCAAGATTGCACCACTGCACTCTAGCGTGGGTGACAGAGCAAGACTCCGTCCCCCCTCCCCCAAAAAAAAGAAAAAAGAAAATGTGGTATATATACACAATGGAATATTATTCCACCACAAAAAAAAGAATGAAATCCTGCCATTTGTAAAAACATGAATAGATCTGGAGGACATTATGTTAAGTGAAATAAACCAGGCACAGAAAGACAAGTATCACATGTTCTCACTCACATGTGGGAGCTAAAAAAGTGGATCTCATGGAAGCAGTGAATAGAATGGTCGTCACCACAGGTGAAGGATAAAGAGGGTTTAGTTGATGGGTACAAACATACAGTTAGATAGGAAAAGTATGATCAAGTGTTTGGTAGCACAATAGGGTGACTATAGTTAAAATAATGTATTGTGTATTTCAAAATAACTAGAAGACTAGATTTAGAATATTCCCAACACAAGGAAATGATAAATGTTTGAGGTAAATGTTTGATGGATATCCCAATTACCAAGATTTGATCATTACACATTATATGTTTGCTTTTTAAATGTTTTAAAATTATTTTAAAAATTTGTGGGTACAGAGTAGGTGTATAGCACGTACCCCATAAATATGTACCATAAATATGTATCCATGAATTTTTTAACCAAACACCGCATATTCTCACTCATAGGTGGGAATTGAACAATGAGAACACATGGACACAGGAAGGGGAACATCACACTTCGGGGACTGTTGTGGGGTGGGGGGAGTGGGGAGGGATAGCATTGGGAGATATACCTAATGCTAGATGACGAGTTAGTGGGTGCAGCGCACCAGCATTGCACATGTATACATATGTAACTTACCTGCACATTGCGCACATGTACCATAAAACCTAAAGTATAATAATAATAATAATAATAATAATGATAATAAAAACAAAGAAAAAAATAATAAAATAAAAAGCTTAAAAATTAAAAAAAAAGGATTTATTGGTGAGTAATATTCCTTTATATTGATAAATAGTATTCCATTGTGGATAGAAAGAGTTTGTTTATCCACTTATCTGTTGATTAACATTTGAGTTGTTTCCAGTTTTTTTTATTTGTGTTGCAAATAAAGCTGTTGTGAACATTTGTGTGCAAAAAAAAAAAAAATGAAATTCCTGATAAAAATTATTCACACAAAAACTTCAGACCCCTATGGCTTACCTGTGGATTCCATCAAACATTTAAGGAGGAAATAATGCCAATCCTTTGTAAACTGTTTCAGAAAATAGAAGTGGAAAGAATACCTCTCAACTTAAAACCAAGGCCAGCAAAAAAACTAATGACAAAATTTCACAATACGTTTGAAGAAAATAAACTTACAGACTAATATATTTTATGAACTTAGATGCAAAAGTCCTTAACTAAACAAAAGTGAATTGAACCTAACAATATATAGCAATATATAAAAAGGACAATATGTCATGATTAAGTGGGATTTATCTCAAGAATATAAGATTGGTTTAATTTATAAAAATCAACGTAATTAACCATTAACAGAATAAGACAAAAAAGATAATATTATCTCAATATTATTGATGAAAAATAGTATTTGACCAAAATTGTACATCTATTTATCAAAAACCTAGGACTAAAGGGAACTTTGTCAATCTGATTGAGGATATCTGCAAAAAAACTACAGCTAACACCCTAGCTAATGGTAAAATATTGAGCATGTTCCCTTAAGTTTGGGAGCAAACTAAAGATATTATCTTTCACCATTTCTACAAACCAATGTATTCGATGGAGGTCCTGCCCAGTGTGACAAGGCAAGAAAAAAAAAAAAACAGCATACAAATTGGAAGGGAGAAGTAAAACTATTGTATTTGTAGACAACATGATTTTTACATTCAAAATCTTGTCATCTAAAAACAACTGCTAGGACTAATTAGTGAATATATCAAAGGCACAGGATACAGGGTCAATATTAAAATCCAATTTTATTTCTAGATACTTGCAGCAAGTCATTGAATAATAAAATTTAGGGATTCCATTTGTAATAGTGTCAAAAAACATAAATACTTATTAGTACATTTCACAAATACTAGCTAAACCACTACACTGAAAACAAAATATTGCTGGAAAAAATTATAAAAGGCCTAAATAAATGGAACAATATACCATGTTAAATGGATTGTAAAACTTGAAATTGTTAAGATGTCATTTTTGTCCAATTTGATCTATAAATCTGATACTACTCCAATCTGAATACTAGCAGGCTTTTAAAAATAGAATTTGAAAAGCTGATTCTAAAATTTATATGGAAATGCAGAGAACTATAGTCAAATAATCCTGAAAAAGACACAAAGGCTGGGCCCTTGCACCTCCTAACTTGCAAGGCTTACTCTAAAGCAATATTAGTCAAAGTGGTGTCATATTGGCAAAAAGGTAGACAACGAATGCAAGAAAATAAAGAACACAGAAATAGAACTACACTTATAAGTCCATTGATTTTTAATATATACACTAAAGCAATTCAGTGGGAAAATTAACCTCAGTGTATGATTCTTGACAAACTGGATATCCATATAGAAAATAATGAACATTGGCCCCATACACAAACACCAACTCAAGTTGCACTATAGACATGAATGCAAAAGGTAAAATTATAAAGCTTCTAGAAGAAAGTTACTAGAGAATATTTTTGCTATCTGGGGGAATGAAAAGATTTCTTGGGGCATAGAAATCAGTAAATGTAAAAGAAAACAACTGATAATTTAGATTTCATCAAAATTTAAAACTTCCGCTTATTAGACAGTTAAGAAAATGTGAAGGCAAGCCATAGTCTGTTAGAAAATTTTCACAATACAAACCGGGCGTGGTGGCTCACGCCTGTAATCCCAGCACTTTGAGAGGCCCAGGCAGGCGGATCACCTGAGGTCGGGAGTTCAAGTCCAGCCTGACCAACATAGAGAAACCCTGTCTCTACTAAAAGTACAAAATTAGCTGGGTGTGGTGGTGCTTGCCTGTAATCCGAGCTACTTGGGAGGCTGAGGCAGGAGAATTGCTTGAACCCGGGAGGTAGAGGTTGCAGTGAGCCCAGATTGTGCAATTGCACACCTGCCTGGGCAACAAGAGCGAAACTCTGTCTCAAAAAAAAAAAAAGAAAAGAAAAGAAAAGAAAATTTTCACAATACAGAGATCTGACAAAAGACTTGTAGTAAAGATATTTAAAGAATGCTTTTAGTGCATATATAAAGCATATATAAAGGCAGTCAATCCAATATAAATGGTGAAAATACCAGAACAGACACTTAAAAATGGGAGATACACAAATGCCCAATAACACATAGAAAAGTGTTCAAATTTATTAGTTATCAAGGAAATGGAAGTTAAAACCACACTGAGCTTTTAAAACCATTATTCAACCACAAGAATGGTTAAGTTAAAATGACTGACAGCGCCAAATTTTGTTAAGGATATGGGGCCACTCATATATTACTGGTGGGAATGAAAAATAATAAAGTCATCTTGGAAAACTGCTTAACAATCTTTTATACAGCTAACTACACATTTACTATGTAACCCAGCAATCCTACTCCTATATATTTATTTGAGAGAAATGAAAGCATTGCTCCAAAAAACCACTTGTACAAGAAACTTCATAGCTACTTTATTCATCATAGCCTCAAACTGGAAACAACTCAAATTGGTGGTATCATCATACAGTGAAATATTCCTCAGCAACAAACAAATAGTGAGCTAGGAATACATGAAGCAACATGAATGATCTCAAAATCATTATGTTGAGTGAAAAAAGAGAGCGCATACTTTATGTCAAGAACAGGCAAACATAATCAATAATAAAAATTAGAACAGTGATTGTCTATGAGAATGTGGGAATTGATTCAAGGAGGCATGAGGAAATTTTCTAAAGTGATGGAAATGTTCTGTATTTTGACTGAGATATTGGTTGCATGAGTGGACTCATTTGTCAAAACTAATAAAATTGTACCTTAATACAATTAATATTTCACTACATGTAAATTTTACCCCAATTAAGAAAATCTTTAGGGAAAGGTTATTTTTTGGCCATTGGTTCATTAGTGATGAACCCTACAAGCCAGGTTAATGAGTTTGGACTTTATCCTGTATGTGACAGGTCTTCAGTAGAGATTTTTAATCAGGCACTGAATATATTTATTTTTTAAGGAACACATTTCTGAGAAAAAGTGTAAAAGACAGATTGGAGAGGGGAGTATCTGGAGGCTATTGCAAGTCCAGGCAAGAAGTGGTGAAGCATGAAACTAGGGCAGTGGAAGTGGGTGTGAGGGACTTGACAGATGGGAGAAACATCACGGAGTCAATATCAATGGAAATATATAGTGAGGTTGGTGAGACACAAAGAGGAGTTGAGGATGGCTTGCCATTTGCCAAAGCGAATATCATAGTTGAGTTTTTATTAGGGAAAGGGCATGAAGGGTTGAGGAGGCAGAAAATACATTGTCCTAGATGAGGTCAGACTGCCTGCAGGACACCCATGTGGAGTTTTCCAACCAGCACTGGCAAGTATGGATATGGAACGTAAGAGAGTGACCATGACTACAATCAAGGGTAGAGATAAAAGTTAGGTGGCTGGAGAAAATAAGCAGAGTGGGAGAGGAGAAGAGGGTTAAAGGCAGTACTACATAAGGGATCTCAGACTTGGTAGCTTGTACTAAGCTTGTGAGTTCAGAGAGAATTGTGCAAAGCTTCTAAACAGTAAAAATATGACCTTCTCACATTCACAAAACCCTAAATGCCCCCATGTTTAAATCCTACAGACTTCTGTCATTTTACCTCCTTCCTACCACTGATAACACCTACGAAGAAGGACAAAGGAGGGTAGGTTTGATGATAAGTAATTGGTGTCAATACTCAACACCCTGTCAGGAGCCACTGTTGGCTTGAAGGAATGTAACAGAGGTCATAATACAGGGCAACACAAGTGGCACATTTAACTCACTTTGGGAACTTGGAGCTGAGAGTTGCAGAATGTTAAGTGGCAGGTAGCATTTTGTGACTTTTCTATTTTAGTGACATCTTATTAGTCATTTAAATATCAGATGAAAACCCACGTAAAAACCTTTTTGCTTTTCTTTCTGCTGATGGTTGTGGCAGCAGCTGGTAGTGGTGGTGGTGAGTCCTTCAAGTGGCATTTATAGTGACAATGGTTGAATGGGTCCCTCCTTTTGGTAGTCCCCTTCCCCACAGCTTCAGATTGAAGAAGCAGGCAACAGAACCTACAGAACAGCTAATTTTAAGGTAAAACCAGGGAACTGGGCTCAGTGAAGTTTAGAGAAAAAGAGATGGGAAAAATGAGGAAAGAAGAGCAGACAAACGCTAGGAAAAAGCATCAACGCAGAGTGTGGTCAACAATATTGAATACTGCCAAGAGGTCAGTAGGATAAATATTTGGCATTGATAATTCCATTTGGAAGTTAGGGTGCTGTAGAAGAGAGTTAAGGACAATTTCCTTATGAAAGCCAGATTGCAAGGAACTGACGAGTGGAGAATAAAGTGTAGGCATCAAGCGCACCTCTTATTTTGAAAAGGTCACAGTAAAGAAGAATGTGTGTTGGGGGGCGGGGGCTGAGTACAGTGTCTTGCAGAAGAACCATCCCTGGGAAGGAACTATTCAGGAAATTAAAATTGAAGTATGCTTAATGGATAAGGTGAAAGATCAAGTGGAAAATCAGACTGAAACTGAAGAAAGGAGAAAGAAATAGAAATGCAGGGAGCAGGAGAAAAAATATGAAAGCCTACATATGGTCTGTCCCTCAAATTCCAGATACACCATGGATCAGGACAGGAGGAACCTCTCTTCATTGACAAGGTTCTCTACCTTCCTTCTTTCATTCTAGGCTACATTGACAACTATCTGCTATTCAATTACTCCTGAGTGGTCCAGGCACCCCTCAAACTCAACATACTTGTAAATCAACAATCATTATTTCCAAAACTTATTCTCTCTCCTGCTTTTCATATTTCAACTAATCACACCCTCCTCCTTGCATTGATAAATAAAGTCCTACATCTGTATGTGGCACACCAGAAGTATTCAAACTTCGTAAAGACTTGAGTTAGATAATAAACATTCTATAGCTCTAGGGACCAGGTTCTCTGATTCAACCACCTGGCCTCTAACCACTCTCAAAGAGCCTGTTTTCAATAGCCTGGGGCCTATATCCTTGCCCATGGAGCTTCACAACCAATGCAGACCTCAACTTACTCCTACAGAAGCTGGAAACTTCCGTTTTGACTTGATCTGTCTTGAAAGTGCAATCCATCTGGGTCTTGGCTGATGCCTGAAGGCCCGCCTCATTTACCAGTGGAATGATTAACTTGGTAGAACTATAGACTGCTAAATCCACATACTTTTTTTTTTTTTTTTAATTGAGACAGAGTCAGTCTCAGTCTGTTGCCCAGGCCAGAGTACAGTGGCATGATCTCAGCTCACTGCAACCTCTGCCTCCTGGGTTCAAACAATTCTCACACCTCAGCCTCCCGAGTAGCTGGGATTACAGGCACCTGCCACCATGCCCAGATAATGCTTGTATTTTTATAGAGATGGGTTTCACCATGTTGGCCAGGCTGGTCTCCAACTCCTAACCTCAGTTGATCCACCCACCTTGGCCTCCCAAAGTGCCGGGACTATAGGGGTGAGCCACTGTGCCCGGCCTAAATCCACATACTTTTTTTTTTTTTTAACTTTTATTTTAGGTTCCCGGGTATATGTGCAGGTTTGCTATATAGGTAAGTTATGTGTCATGGGGGTTTGGTGTACAGATTATCTCATCACCCAGGTAATAAGCATAGTCCCCAATAGGTAGTTTTTCAATTTTCTCCCATCTTCCAACCTCCACCCTTAAGTAGGCCCCAGTGTTTGTTGTTCCCTTCTTTGCATCCATGTATTCTCAATGTTTAGCTCTCACTTATAAGTGAGAATATGTGGTATTTGGTTTTCTGTTCCTGTGTTAGTTTGCTTAGAATGATGGCCTCCAGCTCCATCCATATTACTGCAAAGGACATGATCTCATTCTTTTTTTATGACTGCGTAGTATTCCATGGTGTATACATGCCACATTTTCTTTATCCAGTCTACCACTGATGGGCATTTAAGTTAATTCCATGTCTTTGCTATTGTGAATAGTGCTACAATGAACATACGCATGCAGGTGTCTTTATGGTAGAATTATTTCTAATACTTTAGGTCTATACCCAGTGATGAGATTGCTGGGTCAAATGGTAATACAGTTTTAAGTTCTTTTTTTTTATTTTTATTATTATTATTATTATTATTATTATTATACTTTAGGCTCTATGGTACATGTGTTTTAAGTTCTTTGAGAAATTGCCAAACTGCTTTCCACAATGACTGAACTAATTTGCATTCAGCATTACCTTTTTTCTGCAACCTCTCCATCATCTGTTATTTTTTTATTTTTATTTTTTAGTATACTTTAAGCTCTGGAATACATGTGAACATGCAGATTTTTTACATAGGTGTACATGTGCCATGGTGGTTTGCTGCACCCATCAACCCATCATCTACATTAGGTATTTCTCCTAATGATATCCTTCCCCTAGCCACCCAACCCTGACAGGCCCTGGTGTGTGATGTTCCCCTCCCTGTGTCCATGTGTTCTCATTGTTCAGCTCCCACTTATGAGTGAGAACATGCGGTGTTTGGTTTTGTATTCCTATGTTAGTTTGCTGAGAATGATGGTTTCCACCTTCATCCATATCCCTGCAAAGGACGTGAACTCATCCTTTTCTATGGCTGCATAGTATTCTATGGTGTATATGTGCCACATTTGCTTTATCCAGTCTATCATTGATGGGTTGGTTCCAAGTCTTTGCTATATTTATTGAACAATGCTTCAATAAATATACGGGTGCATGTGTCTTTATAATAGAATTATTTATAATCCTTTGGGTATATAGCCAGTAATGGGATTGCTGGGTCAAATGGTATTTCTGGTTCTAGATCCATGAGGAATCGCCATATTGTCTTCCACAATGGTTGAACTAATTTACACTCCCACCAACAGTGTAAAAGCGTTTCTATTTCTCTGAAAACTTCCTATTAAGACAACTTCCTATTAAGACTCTAAAACTCTACTAGAAAAAAACACAAAAACATCTTCCAAAATGTTCACTGCTAGTTTCTTTAGATATGCACAAGTTACAAAGTATAGAAGACAATATATTTATGCTCTTGGATGAAGAATTTAACAATATTAAACATAAATCTGAATAACTCAAAGTACTGAGTATAATTTTACTAAGCAACAAATCTTGAAGTATAAATTCATGCTCATTAAAGGACTAGAGAGTTTTAATTTTTCATACAAAGTTAAGGAAGACACTATTATACATTAATTTCTAGCTACAATGCTTAAAGTGCCCATCAAATTATTTTTCTTTTTAAGTAGTTTTTAAAAAATATTTTTCAGTTACATTATTCAACATATACATTTCCTTGATGTGCTTCCCTTTAATATAGATTTATTGTGCCTAGACACAAACGTTAACCTGCCTTATTTTAAATATATATATTTTAAATTATGTCTCAGAGTACATCTGTTCTCCATAATTCAACAGTTTTAACATTTTAGCTTTATTCTTTCCAAATAGGCGAAATTCCTTAAAACTGGGATCATTTTGATCTATTTTGGTTTTAAAAATATATTCTTACGGTCCTTGGTCACCTCTCAATATATGAAGCCACGAGTCTTTTGACACACTCACATCTCCAAAATATTCTTTGCCCTCTAATTCCCATTCCAAACTCCTAGAAAAACAAACTTTCCCATGAACCTTCAAGAACTCTCTTTTATGGGTACAACTTCCCCACATTCAAATCCTCTTCTTGGAGATTTCCTCCATCTCCTTGTTGATACTGACAGCCAGGGCTTTCCCCAAAGACTCAGCTTCACCTAAAATCCTCTCAAGTGGGAGCAACTCTTTTTTCTACACCTCTTCAGTTCCCATGCTGCTTTTAAGATATTGTTCTTCCATATTTTTGGAGAAGCACTTCCCATTAATGTTCATGCCATTGGCTTATTATGGAAGAATGAAATTCCCCTCTGTTTTTAGTTACTCTGTATGGTCACTTATTTTATGTGGAAAATAACTTTTCAATGAGAAGCCTTTAGACCTGTTCCTAGTTGTAAGAGGATCTACATCGTCTTTTATAGTGGATAAGAAATTAAGACTAGATCAGTACAGTTATAATGAGAGTTAATTATTCCAAGGATGATGAATAAATTCAACCTCCAGTGGTTAATCAATGTTAAATATGGAATCCAGAATTCACAGTAATTCACCATGAACCATTCACAATTTTAAGTGAAAAAAATTGGCTTTCTACCCAAACATCTTAACAAATGTAGTTTCTGAAACCAACAATGATATTCTCAAGGTTATGAGTCAATAGTTCTTAGAACTATTTTTAAAAATCTCTCAATGTTATACGGAGCCTTTCTGCCAGTTTTAGTAATTATAACTAGACAGAAATTTGACTTCATGATGAGAATATATTGCATAAATATATATTTAACTCAAATTTTATGCTAGTTGGTTTATAGTTATTCCCTAACCTTGGTTCTTCTCTGTCTAAATAAAAGCTAATGGCTAACCTAGTGCATTGTCTGTACAAACTACTTGTGTTAACACCTTCTTTAACGTTTCCCATTAAGAGCTGCTAAGGACGTAGAGCCATGAATAATTTTAATACAGGCTGAACAAAGTTAATGTGCATATATATAAATTATGAGATATATATTATTAAACATATTATATATTTATATATATTCATTTTAATTGCCACAGAATAAACCATTTTTTCACCTTCCTCATTGTTGTCATCTACCAAATCCCCTCCCTTCCCCGCAATCCATTGAAGATATTAATGTAAGCGTTACTGACTTCCTCTATACCCAAACACCTGCCATTATCCTGGACACTATGTAAGCCACAAACATGCAGTGTTATGCACTGAGCTGTGTCTACTCAAAGTTAACATGTTTGAAGTCCTAACCCCCAGTACCTCAAAATGTGACTGTATTTGGAGATAGGGTCTTTAACGCAGTAATTATGGTTAAATGAGGCAATTAGGGTGGGCCTTAATCCAATATAACTGGTAACTTTATAAGAAGAGGATATTAGGACACAGACACATACAGAGGGAATTCCATATGAAGACACAAGAAGAAGACAGTCATGTAAAAACTAAGGGGAGAACACTCAGAAGTAACCAGCCCTGCTGACACTTTGAGTTCAGACTTCTAGTCTTCTGAATTGAGAAAATAAATTTCCATTGTTTAAGCTACCCAGTCTGTGATATTTTGTTTTGACAGCCTTAGCAAACTAATACATGCAGTATCTAGTATGTGCCAGACATGTTTTAAGTGATTTACTTCTATTAACTCATTTAATGTTTACAAGACCTATATGAAGTGGGCAGATGAGGAAAATGAGGCACAGAGAAATTAAATAGCTTCCTAAACTAACATAGCTAGTGAATGGCAGAGTTAGAAGCCAGGTTGTCTGATTTCAGTAAAGAAGCTATTGATCATGGTGCTTGAAGCCTGCATGCACTGGGTATGCTGTTAGTCTTTATTTAGCTGGAAAGGCATAAAAGTTAGAGGCTATTTACATAAGTTATCCACTGCACTTTGCTCTGTTGGGTGACTTCAGTATCTATGTGGAGTTTTAGCCCCTCCGTTGCATGACCTCAGGTTCACCTGTGACTACTGTCCTATTACTCTTCTTCCATTTAGGGCCAAGGGGCGTTAACAGTTATTCTTACTAGAATGTGTCCATTTACTTCAGTGTTACTCTTTAACCCATTGCAACATGGTTGCTTTGCCCGCCATGCCCCTGAAACAGCCATTACTAAGGTTACTTGCAACTTCCTTTCTGCTGAATACAATAAAACACTTTATATTTTATTTTGCATTTTTGAACAGGTAGTACATACATATATAAAACAATATTTTAAACATATAAGAGTAGAAGTGAAAAGAAAGTTTCTCCTTCCCATTAGTGTTTTCCAGCTTAGTTCCCATCTCAAGAAGCGATGGCAATCACCAGTTTTTTGTGTCTCTTTCTAGAGCTATTTTATGCAAAGATGAATGTAAGTGGTTTTTAATTTTTACAAAATCATAAGTTGAGCATACTAAAACACTATTCCATTCTTTATTGCTTTCACATAATGATAGATGTCTTTCCATATCAGTACATATAGAGCTCACTCATTCCTTTGAACAACTGCATAGAATTGTATTAATTTTATTAAATAGAAGTATTATGATTTATTTAACTCATCTTCTATAACACTTAGATTGTTTTAATATTTACAATCAATATTGCAATACATTTCCTCAAACACATGTGTCAAGAATAGGTTGGGTAATACTTAGAGATGGAATTGCTAGGTCAAAGCAATTTTTGTTAATGTTGCTACATTAGACTCCATAGCAATTGTACCAATTTACACTCCCACAAGAAATATTTCAGAGAATGTTTCCCAATGCCCTCTCCAACAGAGTGTATTGATAGTGTCTTCTTGAAGTTTTAATTTGCATTTAAAAAATTTTAAGTAAGGTTGAGCAACTGTTTGTATATTTGAGATATATAAGTTTCCTTTCAACTGGCAGTTCCTAGCAATAAACACTGCGCATTATCTTACATGATTCCTGTTCAGAGTTGAATGACAATGATCACTGTGTCTTTTTTTCTCCTGGATGTGCCCTCTTTTATTGGCTTTCATAACACTGCTGTTGCATTTTTTCTTCTTCCTTACTGACTCCTTGTTTTCAGTGTCCCCTGTGGGGCTCTCTCCTTTGCATATCTCTTAAATGCTGTTTTTTCTGGGCCGTGTCCTATACAGAGCAGGGACTAGAGTGAGGCAAGCAAGACTCCTAGGGCACCAAGTAAAAAGGTTCTCACTCTCAGGGTCTTCAAATGCAAGTCCAGCACTCGTACAACCCAGAGAGTGCATGTGGGGAAGGATAGGTAAGCATAATAGTAAGTATCCCCTGGCAGTTGCTTGCAATTTTCCCCCTTCATTTGCTGTTTCTTGAATATTTCTTTAAAACTGTTTTTTTTTTTTTTAGCTTTAAGCGATAAGCACTTCTGATATTAAAGAGAAAATGAGAGATTTGGATTCCTAGTAACTGTGTGTTATGTAACTCTAGGTGAGTCATTGTTCTGTAATAAAAGAGGATAGTCTCGAAGCTTATTACAGGCTGTCGAGGGTGGCAGTAGATGAAAATGATAACACAATTCCTTTTCCCTTTTCCATTTGTGAGAAAAGGAACATATTATGATATTATATGGCACATAAATTTGAAATAATTCAATTCTTGAGCATGGGTTTGGTAAAGACCTCAGAGTGTACATTTACTAATTATATCATGTCATGTAGTTTCATAATGTTATAGATTAATGGGGTGTTTCAAATAATAGTTTTCTTACATTGTTTCTGAACACTACAGGTTCTTTTAAATACAAATAATTAGAATGATTCTGGAATTTGTTTTTATGTTACAGGTTTGGACTCTATAGATTAATATTTATACTGCTGTTATATTTTCTTAGACACCAAAATGACCAAAATTTGGAGAATTAGACATGAGAAGTGATACTCAGTATGATGGTTAATTTTGTGTCAACTCAACTGGTTCATATATGTTCAGAGTTGAATAAACACTATTTCTGGGTGTATCTGGGAGGGTGTTTCTGGACGAGATTAGCATTTGAATTGGTGGAGTGAGTAAAGCAGATGACCCTCCCCAATGTGGATGAGAATCATCCAGTTCACTGAGGGTCCAAATAGAACAAAAAAACGGAGGAATGTTGAATTAACTCTGCTGGCTGCATGAGCTGGACCATCGGTCATCTCCATCCCTGAGTATTCCATGTTCTCAGGCCTTCAGACTCACACTGGAATCTAAACCATTGGCAGTCTGGCTCTCAGGCTTTTGAAATATACCACTGTCTTTTATGGGTCTGCAGCTTGCAAATGGAAGATCAGGGGACCTCTCAGCCCCCATAATTGCATGTGAGCAAATATCTTATAATAAATATCTTCCTAGATAGGTAGATAATTGCAGTATGTTCATACTTATATAGATCTATCTATCTATATCTATCACATATATATCCTACTGGTTCTGTTTCTCTGGAGAACTCTGCTAGGATAGCAAAATTCAAAGGGTCAGGTTTTCGTGACCTTTTTAACTAGATTGTCAGATTAGATCATATATTACATATACTAGTGCTTTTTAAAAAATATAGTTTCTGAGGCCGGGCGCAGTGGCTCACACCTGTAATCCCAGCACTTTGGGAGGCCAAGGCAGGTGGATCACGAGGTCAGGAGATCGAGACCATCCTGGCGAACACGGTGAAACCCCATCTCTACTAAAACTACAAAAAAATTCCCCGGGCCTGGTGGCGGGTGCCTGTAGTCTCACCTATTTGGGAGGCTGAGGCAGGAGAATGGCACGAACCCGGGGGGTGGACCTTGCAGTGAGCGGAGATCGCGCCACTGCACTCCAGCCTGGGCAACAGAGCGAGACTCCGTCTCAAAATATATATATATATATATAATATTATATATTATAAATAATTATAACTAGACAGAAATTTGACTTCATGATGAGAATATATTGCATAAATATATATTCAACTCAAATTTTATGCTAGTTGGTTTATAGTTATTCCCTAACCTTGATTCTTCTCTGTCTAAATAAAAGTTAATGGCTAACCTAGCGCATTGTCTGTATTATATAATATATATAGTTTCTAAAATTCAAACAGCAAGTGGTTAATATTTAATAATTAATTATTATAATAAAGGATTGATTTAGCATAAGTTTACATCTGATCACCTTTTGATATTTTTTATTAATATTTAGTCACTAAAATCTACTGCTTAACTTTATCTTGATTCTCCCTCCAGAACTAAATAAACATTGTGAATATCTTCTTTGTGCCAGATGGCTTCCAGACCATATGACTCTCCTTTCTTATGATTTCCAAGAAGTTTGATTGGAAAATTCTTGCAAGTCGTTTTACTTCCTTTTAAATTCTTCTCATTCTGCAAGTTGATCTTTTGTAATTTAAGGACTTTTCAGTTTTTCTATTTTTTGCTTATTTAATGGGTGCAATATCTTCTCCTATTTCCTAAGAATATTATGACAGCTTATTGAACTTTTACTTTATTTGCATAGTGTATGCTTTTTTTCAGGTCATATTTTCTCTTTGTTGGCTTTGATCGCTCACTCTTTTATATTCAATTATTTCCAGAATTGGGCAAACTTTTATTGTCTTTCTGTTTTCAAGATGGGAGACTAAAAGCCAATTGGGAGGAGCTCTGTTTCTAAAAATATTGACTAGCTTGTGTGAAAACAACATCCTGAAGAAAAGAACTGGCAAAACTGGATAAAACATGAGAAATATCTTTTTAAAGGCATCAGAGTCACCAAGACTGCGAGGACATGTAGAGCCAATATTTCAGAGAAAAAAAAATATAAGCCCAGAGAGGAAAGATAAACAGATTTTGTGACAATTTGAATGACAACAAAATAGATCCTAGAACATACTATGGAGGGATAGCCCAGGTAAACACTCTTGGCCTTCATTTCTGACCCGAAAAGGGTCCCTAAGAGTGAGGGTAAACCAGGATTATACCAGCTCTCACAAAGTCAGAAATTTAACTTTGAATCAGCTGAGTCTTTGATTGGATCACAGTGGTCTTTTAGACCAGCTGACTGCCAGAAGCAAGAATAAATTCTCTGTGGAGGAATAGAACATCCAGAGCATCAAATTATCTCTAAAAATGTCATATACATCATCTAGCATTCAGTGAAAGATAATCATGCACACAGCAACATGAATTGATCAAAAACTAATATAAAAATAAACACACAGGAAAACTGGAAAATGTAGTTACCAGGCATGGACTTTAAAATAGCTGTGATTAGTATTTTCAATAATTTAAGTGACAAGATGAATATCAGCAAGGAACTGGAAAATATAAAGTATTATCAAATGGAAATCTAAGAAGTGAAATATAACATATCTGAAATTAAGAACTCAATAGATGGATTTAATAGCACATTAGACATAGCTTAAAAGACACTAATAAAATGGAAGGTAGATCAGAAGAAAATATCTAGACTTAAAATGGAGAACAGAAGGATGGACAATACAGACAAGAGCATAAGAGACACATGAAACACAATGATAAAGTCTAACCCACATATGATTGAAGTTACAAAAGGAGAGAGAGCATAGAGCTGAAGTAATGTTTGAAGAGGCAATTTTTGAAAACTGATAAAAGATTTCATGTTATAGATTCAGGAAATGATGCAAGTCCAAAGCAGGAAGAAAATAAAAAAAAACTATACTGAGGCATTTAGTACTGAAACTGCTGAAAACCAAAGTCCATGAAAGTATAATTTTTCATATGATTTACAATATAATTAGAATTAAACTATGTAACAGTAACACAAAATTGGAAAAGAAGTAAATGGAATAAATGATTTCCATGGTGTTTTTATTTGCTGGGAAGTGTTACCACTTTTGATTTGACTTTTGTAAGTCAAGGATATATTTTGTAATTTTAAGGGTAAACCCTGACGAGTAGGAGAAAATACATTGCTAAAAAGCAATAGAAGAAAGAAAACAATAAAAATGCTCAATTCAAGAGAAGGCCAGAAGGAGAGAAAAAAAAAAGAGATAAAACACAGGAAACAAACAATAAGAAGGATTAGACATTTAGGCTCATGTTACCATCTTTTCTGGAAGTAGAGCCGGCTTTTGATGACAATCTCCAATGTAATTCAAAAATCATGTTGTCTCCCAGAATATTCGTATAGTGACATAATTATTAGAGTACAATTATTTGATGTTTATTGTACTTTTGTCCTGAATGCCCATCACATGCAGTTTTAAAACAATCTTTACCTTTCAATTTTATTTTTTGTGAGAACTGATTTACTATAAAAGGATTATTTAGGACCCAATTGTTACCGGAATCTATAGGTATGCTTTTTGAGGCTTCCCTGTAGGCCAAGCATTAATAAATTGATCCCTCATATAGTCTGGATCAGGCTTTTCCTATATCTTATATTCTGACATTTCCTTACTATTATTCTGTAAGCTCCAATAGAGCTTACAGAAACAGTATCTTTACTGAATTTATACATTTATTGGTAACTCTGTAAGAGATGTGTTTAAAACAGCTCTTTCTTATTTGAAAAAAAATCCCCTATCATTGCAATTATTCTAGGGAAAGTAAATACACTCAAAAGTGACTTTCTAAGTTATACAGCTGTTTTATTATAACTATACTATAAGAACTGGTTTGTACAGTATGGAATACTTTGTTCTACAATTGTTTCTTCTAACATATCTACAAAACAATGAAAATTGATATTTGTAATAATGACTCCGAGGTCATCATAAAGAGGTCATCGTGAAGAGAAAATTCAAAATATGTTATTTTTGGTTTTAGTACTCAGTTTATTTTGTTGTAGCATAATTCTTTTAAAATTGACAACCCAAGAATTGACTATTATGCCAAAGCACTTAATTCTCAGACCACACTCTACACTAGGGATTGAACTACACTATCATTTGCAGTTATTCTTGAGGTGCTGGTAATAAAGATTTTTTTTAATCCTTGGGAATCTCCCACTTATTCAACTATCATAAAAATCACTTCAGTACCTAAGGATAGGACTGATGTTCAATCACTATAGATTGGTAGCACTGTGTTGATTGTTAAAATGGTGAAATATTACCCTACTGTTTAATAAATGACCTCAATCCAGAGACCAGCTATTGTTCCCTCCACAAATGCCCTGGTCCCACCACTCTTGACATCTTTCAGGACCCTACTCCAGGGCTCATGCTGTTGCAACTAGTAAATGTTTTGAGCAATATCCCACATAAGGATACTGACATTGCTCAAGATGGATTACAAACCACCCTTAATCACTCAGGTAAGCATATATAGCACCAAGAGGCACCTAGAGACTTCTTGCAGGGTTCTACATTCTCTCTTAGGAGTATAGATGCACATTTCAAATGTGGCTTTTGGTTATGCAGTTTATCTGTGACTCTAGAAGTTGTAATTTTGGTTTAGTCAGACATCTAAACTTGTGTTCCTCCATAAGGACAAGGATTCTGGCACAAATAGTTTATTAGGGAGGTGATCCCAGAAGATTCCAATGGAGAAGTGGGGAGGTAAGACAGGGAAGGAAAGGCAGTCAGTAAACTGTGTTTTTTTTTAATTTATTTTTTTATTTTCACTTTAAGTTCTGGGATACATGTGCAGAACGTGCAGATTTGTTACATAGGTATACATGTGCCATGGTGGTTTGCTGCATCTGTCAACCTGTCATCTAGGTTTTAAGCCCCGCATGCATTAGGTATTTGTCCTAATGCTCTCCCTCCCCTTCTTCCCCACCCCCCGACAGTCCCTGGTATGTGATGCTCCCCTCCCTATGTTCATGTATCTTGCTTGATAAAACACACTTAATTCCCAGCAAACTAACACAGGAATAAAGGGTGTTTTATCAAGCAAGATACCACTGTGAGAAACTAGTACTTCATCTCATTGGAGAAGTCTGGAAGCCAGTATAGAATGCACATCTTAAAGTTATTTCACCTGCTATGGTTTGGATATGGTTTGTACTCACCAAAACTCACAATTTTATTGCCGATGTAGTGGTGTTGGGTGGTGGGGCCTAGTGGAAGGTGTTTGGGTTATGAGGGCGGATACCTCATGAATGGCTTGGTGCTATTCTCATGGTAGTGAATGAGTTCTTGCTCTAGCAAGACTGGATTGGTTTTCATGGGAATGGATTAGTTCTCATGAGAGTACATTTTTATAAATCCAGGAAGTCCCTGAGGGTTTCCCCTTTTGCATGTATTCACTTCCCCTTTGACCTTCTCTGCCATATTGTGACACAACATGAAAACCCTTGCCAGAAACCAGGGCCATGACCTTGAACTTCTGAAGTTGCAGGACTGTGAGCTAAAAAAACTCTTTTGCTTATAAATTATCCAGTCTCATGTATTCTTTTATAGCAACATAAAACAGGCTAAGACACCACCTGAGGGGTTAGAGATCTAAGGAATAAATACTCATAGTTCTGTTTGTCTTGAATTGAGGTTTTCAGGGGCATTAATTCTATAGTACTTGCTGTGAAGTAGGCAGAACTGGCCCATGTTACTAGAGAAATATCTTTGTCAAAAAGACATAGATATTGGTTATAGGAAATCACTGGGACAAGATTACACTATAAGAGTTAGGTCCAACTTGCTAATCTAGGCTTTAGCCAAGAGATGCCCACAGCACACTCCTGTTGGTGCCATCACTACCACCTCACCTTACTCCCAAGGTGAAGAAGTGTGCTGAGGATTAGTCAGCTTCAAGAGGCACATTTTCTCATCTTGACACACTATCGAGGGAGGGAAGCCTTAGTAGAAGGGAAATAAGTTAGCTTGCATTGGAGTAATATATCCCTCATATTTTTGAATGATCTTCCAGGTATTTTCAGCAAAAGTGGATTGGGTCTGCATTTCCCCCCTTTAAGAGAAATCTCAACCATCATTTTCTCTTTGCAGCTTCACTTCAGCTCTTCAAAAGCATTTTCTTTCTTAAAACAGTAGTGGTCATGGGAAACTATGGCTGCTGCCATTTGGGGGAAAGACCCAGCTATCTCTTTTTCTCTTTGAATCACTTTACTCCTTCCATTCTCTTTGATGTGGAAGGGTAGGTGGGTGGGAAGCATGCATCTCTCTGCTAGAGAGCTTAGAAGAAACTCCATCCTGGAAAGGCTTGAAGTAAACTGTCTATGTAAGTTCTCTTTTGATGTTGGGGCACTCTCTGCTTCTGGATTTCACACTGTTGGCTTTGCTACTTCTTTATATTGGTCATCTGATTATGCAAGTTTGTGATTTGGGTATGGTTTTTGTGGAAAATAAAAAAATTAAACATTTGACCTGCTTTGATTCTTCTCTGTGGTCCAGTGGTATGTGTTTTATTATTTATTCAATCCTTACAACAACTTTCTGAGGTTGGTACTATTCTTATACTCATTTCATAGATGTTTGCTTCACTGGGTCCATCAAATTTCTCTAATAAAGATGAAAACCTTTCCCTTTGCAATTACTAAGTAATCCAAGGGTGATATGTTGATACCACCTGAGCATCCTGTTTCCAATAACCCTTTAATTAGTGGCTTTAACATTCTTATATCAAATAATTATTGCATTATAGTTGCAAAAAGGTGGTTTTTTGTTTCTCTCAATCCTTCTATATTTATTAACTGGCATCCTTCTGTAGAAAAGAGCATACCTGTTTCCCCCTCTCTTGCTCTTTTCCCTGAGCATCACTTGGACCCATAGAGTTTTATTTATTCAGGCTTATAATTATGGCCTTTTTGATGCTCAAATTGCCTCAAACTTGTCCAAGAGGAATTCCTTCAAGCTGGCCTCTATGTCCTTCTAAAACTCTTTGAGTGATTTTTAACTTTCTGGTTCAGTGAAATATTTCAGGCTCACTCCCATAATCTCTCTGCCTCATGTTTGTAATTAGCCAGTTATCAAAAGAACCCTGTTTTCTCTAAGAGAGAAATGGTTTGTAGACACCAAATCTGAGCATTAGGTATGTTCACTGCCACTGAATGTCACTGCCTTCAGACCCCTTCCATGGACAGAGCCAGACAATTTTTTCCAAAAATAATGAGTTCATTTTGAGATTTTTACTTTCATTATACCAATGGATAACCCAAAACAAAGCTGGATTTGCAGCTGTCTGTGCCTTCTGCACTGTGCCCATTATGAGGTCTCTTCTCTATGTCTCTATTGGCCATTAGAAAATATTGCTATCTGCAATTTTACTTTTGTCTTTTCCAGACACCTTTTCTGATATCTTTGGTTTCAGAAAAAATTTCCATGACTATTTTCCAAGCTGGCTTTTTCTGCTGCTCTCATTTGCCCCCATTTCTTATGTAGGCAAGGGGTAGACACCAAAAAACACTGAGTACCATCTCAGAACTGCACTATGTACCTGGTTGCTAAGAGCACATCATATTTCAAAGACATAGTTTGGCTATCTGGAAGATGTGAAATTGTCAATAGTTTCCAGCCAGAATTATTTTCTGTTCAAAGGCAAGTGATATGGTTTGGCTGTGTCCCCACCCAAATCTCATCTTGAATTGTAGTTTCCATAATCCCCATGTGTCATGGGAGGGACCCAGTGGGAGGTAATTGAATCATGGGAGCAATTACCTCCATGCTGTTCTCATGATAGTGAGTGAGATCTCACGAGATCTGATGGTTTTATAAGGGGCTTTTCCCCCCACGTTGCTCTATACTTCTCTCTCCTGCTGCTTTGTGAGGAAGGATGTGTTTGCTTCCCCTTTTGCCATGGTTGTAAGTTTCCTGAGGTGTCCTCAGCCAGCTGAACTGTGATTCAATTAAACTTCTTGTCTTTATAAATTACCCAGTCTCAAGTATGTCTTCATCAGCAGTGTGAGAATGGAGTAATACAGTAAATTGGTACTGGGAAGTGGGGTGCTGCTGTAAAGGTACCTGAAAATGTGAAGCAACTTCGGAACTGGGTAACAGGCAGAGGTTGGAACTGTTTGGAGGGCTCAGAAGAAGATCAGAAAATGTGGGAAAGTTTGGAACTTCCTAGAGACTTGGAGGCCTCAGAAGAAAGGAAGATGTGGGGAACTGTGGAACTTCCTAGAGACTTAAATGGCTTTGATAAAAAAGCTGATAGTGATATGGACAATGAAGTCTAGGCTGAGGTGGTCCCAGATGGAGATAAAGAACTTGTTGAGAACTGGAATAAAGGTGACTCTTGCTATGTTTTAGCAAAGAGGCTGGCAGCATTCTGCCCCTGCCCTAGAGATATGTGGAACTTTGAACTTGAGAGAAATGATTTAGAGTATCTGGCAGAAGAAATTTCTAAGAAGCAAAGCATTCAAGGTGTGTCTTGAGTGTTTTAAGAGTATTCAATTTTATGTATTCAAAAAGATATAGTTTGGAATTGGAACTTATATTTAGAAGGAAAGCAGAACATAAAAGTTCTGAAAATTTGCAGCCTGATGATGCAATAGAAAATTAAAAAACAAACAAACAAAACAAACAAACAAACAAAACATTTTCTGAGAAATTCAAGCTGGCTGCAGAAATTTGCATATGTAACGAGAAGCCAAATGTTAATTGCCAAGACAATGGGGAAAATGTCTCCAGGGCATGTCAGAGGAAGCCCCTCCCATCACAAGACAGGAGGCCTAGGAGGAAAAAGTGGTTTCATGGGCTGGGCCCAGGGCCTTGCTGCTTTGTGCAGTCTTGGTGCCCTGTGTCTCAGCCATGGCTAAAAGGCGCCAATGTACAGCTCAGGCCATTGCTTCAGAGGGTGTAAGCCCCAAACCTTGGTGGCTTACACATTGTGTTGGGCTTGCAGGTGTACAGAAGTCAAGAAGTGAGGTTTGGGAACCTCTCCCTAGATTTCAGAGGATGTTAAAAAAAAATGCCTGGATGTCCAGGCAGAAGTTTGCTGCAGGGGCAGGGCCCTCATGAAGAACTTCCGCTAGGGCAGTGTGGAAGGGAAATGTGGGGTGGGAGCTCCCACACAGAGTCCCCACTGGGGCACTGCCTAGTGGAGCTGTGAGAAAAGGGCCACTGTCCTCCAGACTCCAGAGTGGTAGATCCACTGAAAGCTTGCACTGTGTGCCTGGAAAAGCTTGCACTATGTGCCTGGAAAAGGCACTCAATGCCAACCCATGACAGCAGCCAGAGGGGGACTGTACCCTGTAAAACTGCAGGGGTGGAGCTTCCCGAGACCATGGGAACTTACCTCTTACATCAGCATGACCTGGATGTGAGACATGGATTCAAAGGAGATCATTTTGGAGCTTTAAAATTGGACTGCCCTGCTGGATTTTGGACTTGCATGGGGTCTGCAGCCCCTTTCATTTTGGCCAATTTCTCCCATTTGATTGTAGTTCCCATAATCCCCATGTGTCATGGGAGGGACCCAGTGGGAGGTAATTGAATAATGGGGGTGGTTACCTCCATGCTATTCTCATGATACTGAGGGAGTTCTCATGAGATCTGGTTTTATAAGCAGCTTTCCCCTCTCTTCGCTTTGCACTTGCACTTCTCTCTCCTGATACTTTGTGAAGAAGGACATGTTTGCTTCCCCTTCTGCCATGATTGTAAGTTTCCTGAGGCCTCCCCAGCCATAACTTAAACCTCTTTCCTTTACAAATTACCCAATCTTGGGTATGTCTTTATTAGCAGCATTAGAATGGACTAATACAGCAAGACACCACCTTATTATCCTCAAGGGTTCTGCTTATAAAAAGATATCTTTGCTAGCTTTATTTCATCTTGCTTTTTATTTTTGTGGACATCTCATTTGAATTTTCAAATTAATATAAAAAGCGAGTGTAATAAAATATTGCTAACTGTCCTCATATTTATGGTGCCGTGTTATTTAAAAGCAGTTTATTATTTTCACAGTAGCAATAATGAAATTTGGACCAGCATTAGCTCATATATAGTACTTATTTAGATTCCATTGGCCTGGTGGCTTTTCTTCCTAACTTATCCTTCCCTATGGTGGCAAGAAAAGGGGTTAGATAATTATGAGTTCTCTTTTTCTACTCTTGGGTTTTGTTGTTGCTGTTCTCTTTAGTTTGTTCAAAGCATATGGAATGTTCAGGTCCAATTCACTGTTTAAAGGCCCTTTTTCATCTTCCTTAAAGCATTTCTCACATTAATTTCTTTTATGAACATTTTATCTTGGTTCCCATCAACTATTCCGTCTTTCCATCTTTAGCATGGTAGTTAAGATCTTGGTTTCTGGAGATCGTCTCTAATTTTGTTGTCTGGGTAAGGCTACTTAATCTTTCTGTGTCTTTGGTTCCTTATCTGGAAAAAAGGGATAATAATAGTACCTACCTCATAATGTTGTTGTAAGGTTTAATTGAATAATCCATGAAAATTACACAAAATGGTACCTCATATAAAGAAAGCCATGATAAATGTGAGCATCTATTATTATTTACTATGCCTACAGCCTACATGTAATCATGAAAAAGACATCTGTTTTCTTCCAAGAGCAGATGTCTGTTCCTCATTCCTCCACAGACAAATTCAACAGGGTCTTATCACCTCCACTCTTCACATAGAGGGCAAAGGCGTTTCACCTGAGTAAATGATAAGTGGGAGATACAAGTCAGAAGGAAGAAGGGAGTGGGCAAGTGGGCCACTGTTTCCTTCTAGACATATTGACTTTGTTGTCTGTCTGTCATGTATTTCTGGAGGTAGGGTTTGAACTTAGCCTCCTATATTCTTAGTGACCCTATCTAAAGGTCCTGTGACCAGGGACCAGTAGGACATTCTCTGTCTGAGGATCCCATGATTCAGTACAAAGAGGAGCTGTATTAGATGCTGTCAGTGTGCTGCTGTCTCCCTTGCTCCCTTGGCCCTGACTCACCCACATGCTCCAACTCACCTCCAGCTGCCAATGTCTGCTTCTCTGGGCCTGAGGGCTTTTTCTGAAACTGGAAATGCAGATAGGAAATGCTAGTGAAATAATCACTGTCCCTCCACCTCAGTAGTCCTAAACCAATGACTACCAGAAATTGGGGTATAAATGCCCCAGCTCCCTTGCCCTTTGGGTGGGATGATTCTGAGGCATTTATTTTACACCATTTCCTACAGCTTTCTCTCAGGATTAAGCTCCAGTTGTCATGGTAGCGATTGGTCTTATAATGACCCTCTCCTTGAACATGTTGCCCTCCCCTTCCCACATTCCTTTCTCACTACCCTATCAGTGGTCTCTGTGCCTCCCAAATACACAACTGGCAATAGAGTCCTCATGTCAGGGCCCGATTCTTGGACACCCAAATAAAATACAAGCTCTTAGTTTCTTGTTTGTTTCCAGAAACTTCCTGATGATGCTTGTATTGTGTTAACCCCTTTGGTCAATGCCACCACTTGAGTGGAGTAAATATTAAAAATACTCTTTCTAATTGCTATATTGTTTCATAAAGATGTTTCACTTTTTATGCCTGGCTTGCATTTCAGTAATTGTCTGGTCTGCTTTTTTTGACAATGAATAATTTGTTTCTTTCTCCAGGATGCCAAGAGATTGGCTTGGAATTGGATATTAAGGCCAGCTCTGGCACAACAAATGAAAGGCCTTCAACTGCTGCTTGTGACGAACTCTAACAAAGGTAAGATAATATGCAGCAAAATTACTTGCCTCTTTGAGCTGGCAAAGAATATAATTAAAATAAAGAACTGACATCTTATGTGACAGAGTCTGAGTAGGAAGCACAGCATTTATCACCTCCTGTTCACTAGCTTTTCTTTGGGGGAAAAAAAAGTCAGCAAGATTTTATCTTGGATGACGCCTACTCACCTGGCTTGGCTTAAGCTTAAAAAAAAACCCCATGAAAATGGTGGGTATGAAATAACCTGTCAGATGTACAATTTGGCCATATTATGGCCTAAATACTAAAATCAGATTTTATTTTCCCAGAAAAGGATTGATTAGTAAATCTGTACTACATATTGAAAACTAATAAAAGTGCAAACACCATTAAAGAAAATGGGGCATGGATTGTTGTCAATGCCTAAGTGTGTGGAGAGATAACAATCTCTGTTCTTCAGGATTACATCAGGAAAGTCCTGAGGGATAAAACTCAATTTGTATACAGATTCTTAGGACCAAACCTATTGCATGAAGCAGCATATATGTGAATAATAAAGTAGGTTACACAGGGATTTTACTGTGTTTATCTCAGAGTGAATATTTTTATCTCCTATGATTATTCCTGAAGGGAAACCTCCTGAAAACATTGACCTGACTCTCCATAGAGGAGTAAGAATTAAATCTGCTGAACTCCAGAGTCTTGCTGAAGAATTCATCCAGGAACTCAAGATCCCTCAAATCTAGGCCTCAGCTGAGACCACAGCATCCTTTCTTTCCTAAATACAGTTTCTGAGTGGGAGGTTCTCAATGTAGTACTGACGTAGGTGTGAACATTCAGTGTTTAAAGTCATGGGAAGCAACTTAAATTAAATTGCCTTGATTTTTTTTAAGCTTTGAAATTTCTATTTTGGACTTTTAGAAAAAGAGGGGTGGGGACAGAGAAAGAGAAACAGCTTGTTCACTGGTTAGCTTTTTGTCCACCTGCTTCCCCTACCCCCAACTCTCTGGGAATCAACAATGGTTTTACTGGCACTAACACAAGTCTGTCAATACTGGAGAAAATGTAGTTTTTTGTGTGTGCTTTTTGTATTGGTGACTATAGTGAAGAAACCTCTTATCAGTAAGGTCTTCTTTTATACCAAGTAGAGTCACAGCCATTATCAAGAGAAACTATATTTACAAGGCCATGTTCCTTTGCAAGCTTGCTTGTACAATCTGCTCCTGAATGTCCCATCTGGCATGGATTGAAGAAATTCAAGACATGGGCTTACTTAAAGCAATGCATTTTTTTTTTTCAATCAGAGATTCACATCCAGAGGAATGAAAGATTTTACTCTTATTTTGAATAAGCTTTCAGAATTCCTTTATTTAAGTTATTGATCTGAATTGATTTTGATGTCCAGAAAAGCAGCAACAAAGATGTCTAATATAAAGAAGAATGGTTCTGAGCTGAAACCATCAACCTATCTGCAAATAATATTTTTTTCAAAACGTTATTTGCCAAACCTCAAGCTTATATGGATTTACTTTATGTCTTGATTCTCCTAGTTGTTTTAGTTTACATTGATCAGTGGATGAGATTGGGTCTGTCTCCTCAAGTATATCTATAACATTCATTTGAAAAGTGAACAGCAGCAGTACTTGTGTCTGGCAAGTAGTGGGTGCTAAGTGAATATTTGTTGAATGAAAGAACACTTTAGAACATCTTAGTAGCATTATGCAGTTTTTCAAGTGCTGCAACAATCATTTTATTTAATTCTCACAACTAGATAGGAAAGAAACTGAAGCACTGATTCTGTATCTCTGACTAAAGTCTCCCAGCTTGGAAGTGGCAGAGTTAGGATTTAAACTCAGAGTATATACATGGAAGGCCATACCTTGACTCTACCAGTCATGGAGGCATGGAATGCAAGGCACTTTTGGGGAAGAACAACTAGTTCAGTTTGATGGCAACTTAGAGAGCGTTATATAGGGGAATAATAGGTGACTATTCTGGGATAGTAATTTTTGGCCATCTTGAAGGGGCCTTGAATGGCAGGTTAATGTGTTTAGACTCTACTGCAAAGTCAGTGAGGAACCATTTAAACTTTTTGAGCAACGGATTAGTGTTGTGCTTTAGGCAGATTCTCTTTTGCTATAATGTATTGGAGGAGGGTAAGAATGGCAGCTAGAAGCGTTCTTTTTTTTCTCAGAAACAGGAAAAAAGAGAAGTTGAGATATAAAGAGGGTTTGAAGTAGAGAGAAGGGAAATTGGGATGCTGTGTTTCAAGGGATTGACCTTCATAGTTTCAAGGTATAATTGAAACTTGAAGTAAGAGGAAACAGGGTAGGATTGAAGATTTGTGAGGGCGCTTTAGAATCTCTCATTTGAGCAGAAAATAAAAGGGCTTCTAGAGAGCAGTTAAGGCTTCCCTAATACTAGATAGCATAAATTGTGGTGAATCCAACTGACAAAGTGTTGAACCTTTTGGTAGTACAGTTTTCCCACACTGGGAAAGTGGGAAAACCAGAAAACACAGAGATAAAAGGGATAAAGCATTATACATATGGGGGTTTTGCACCTAAGATATGCTGAATTAAAGTTGTTAACTAAAAACTGGGTGGCTGGGCGCAGTGGCTCATGCCTGTAATCCCAGCACTTTGAGAGGCCAAGGAGGGCAGATCAAGAGGTCCGGAGATCGAGACCATCCTGGCTAATATGGTGAAACCCCGTCACTACTAAAAATACAAAAACAAATTAGCCAGGTGTGGTGGCATGTGCCTGTAGTCCCAGCTACTCAGGAGGCTGAGGCAGGAGAATTGCTTGAACTCGGGAGGTGGAGGCTCTATTGAGCCGAGATCGTGCCGCTGCACTCCAGCACGGGCAATAGAGCGACACTACGTCAAAAAAAAAAAAAATTGGGTGACAAGGCAGAAGAATTGGAAAGGATGAGAGGATTGAAAGTAGTCATGAAGAGAGTAAAGCTCAGGCTGATTATGTGTGAGAATGTAGGAAAGGGAACTGTAGAGCCAGAGGAGGGAATTTGAGAGTTTGGGTTCTTAGAGTCTTTGAGAAGTGAAAATTTCAGAAGTATAGTGAATGAGTAAAGTGCAATGGAGATGGAAGTCATTGGGGTTTAGGGAATCAGTGTAATAGAGACCAGGATAATAGAAGAGTCATCAAGAATGGTGACCTCACTGAGGAGAGTATAAAGCAAAGGGCCAGAGAAGAAATATAGTGAAGCTTAATTTAGATAAAAAGTCTTTACTGAGACAAAAGACAAAATCAAATTGAATGTCTTCATTTGTGACTATTCATCTATCTCCGTGCTCTACCCCACCCTGCCCTCACCTTTCATTGCCAGATTACAGATCCTTTATGAACAAAAATTTACTCTTCAGCAAGGTCTTTAAAATAATAGGAAAGCCTGTTTGCTGTCTATAGGACAGAAGAAAAGAAAACTCCTCTTTTCACAAATGAATTTTTTGAAAGATTGAATAGAACAAGGTTTAAACAGTGCATTAATGAAATTCTTGGCAGGAAGGAAATTGAGAGGTATGGCCTGCAGGTGTGTAGCTAGAGTAAGCACAAGGATAGGTAAGACAGCAAACTGGATTGGAATAGACTCAGGAAGATTTTGCCGAGAAAATGCCAATGGTTATTTCTTATAGTAAATGTAAACTTGCTTAAAATTCATTAGAAAGAAAATAATAGAATTGCAGGAAAATCATAGATAATATGCCCAGCATGACTAGATAAAGCTCCAAAGCCTAGACAATGATTCTACTACAAATTAAAGCAGGGTGTGGTCCTTTGCTTTCCAGCAGGCCTTTTGCGGATATTGATGCCAGTTTCCATAGTGCCAAGTCTATTCCCCTTAAGTCCTGAATTCCTCATCCCCTGCTTTCCCTGTCTCCCCAACACATCCATTCTTATCTGGCTTTGCTGCCACAGAAAAGAAATCATATGACATTAGCTTCTTTAGCTTTCCTCCACTTCACCTTACATTTTCTCCACACCCTTACTCACCTTCAAGTTTTTTCCTCCCTTCCACCTCAGAGAAAGTTTCCCTCTCACTAACTGAGCTAAGGCTCGCCCCTCCTATGTGCCCTTGTTACCTCTCCTTGAGGCTCCTCTAAATTAATCAAGATCCTCATTCCAGAACAATCCATCTCTCCCTCTGCCATATCACTCCTTTCATCCCATTGAAGTAAGTCTCAAGTATTCTATTTCCAATAACCCTATTTTCTGTCCACCCATTTACTTCCCAACTCCTTGTTAGCTAAAACCTTGAACACATTGCTACAATCACTTTCTAGGATGTTACCTCTAAACTGCTCTTTTTTTTTTTTTTTTTTAAGAGAGAGTCTTGCTGTGTCACCCAGGCTGGAGTGCAGTGGCGTGTTCTCGGCTCACTTCAACCTCTGCCTTCCCAGGTTCAAGTGATTCTCATGCCTCAGCCTCCCAAGCAGCTGGGACTACAGGTGCGCACCACCAAGCCTGGCTAATATATTTTTATTTTTAGTAGAGACAGGATTTCTCCATGTTGGCCAGGCTGGTCTCCAACTCCTGGCCTCAAGTGATCCCTCTGCCTCTGCCTCCCAAAGTACTGGGATTACAGGCATGAGCCACCACACCTGGCCTAAACACCTCTTAATTAGGAAGCACAGTTTCTCTGCATCTTCATTCCCCTTAACTCATTCTCAAAACTTTCTTCCTTTGGCTTACAAGACTCTATCCTCTCCTGATTTTCCTTCTACTCAGGCCATCTATTTGCTATACCTCTTTTTCTACTTCTTCCTAAATACAGATATCCTGAAAAAATATGGTGTTTGCCTCCTCTCTTTTATCTATATCTTTCTTCCCATCTTATTTAACACCTCACCTTTGCTCTTGCCTCGATGGAGATTTTCAAATGTATAGCTTCAGCCTTGGCCTCTTTTATGAGTTTTACTTCCATATTTCCAACTGTCTCCTGGACACATCCATCTGAATGTCTCCCCTGTATCCCAAATCAATGCTCTGAGTCCAAAGGTGAACCAAGCCTTCCACTCTTTGGGACGCTCTACTGATGCCTCAACCAACCCCCCAGATGATCAGTCTTGAAACTTCTGAGTTTTCTCTGGCATCTTTTTCTCCCATACTCCAACATGTTAATTCTGCTTTCTAAGTTTTTGTTGCACTCATTCCCTTATTTTTATTCTCATCATTACTATCCAAGCCCACATTCTATTTATTGCTAACCCAGGCTAGGGAAAAGCCACCTCTGTTGTCTCTCTGGCCTCCAGAATCTCTCTGCTTCCACCAGTTAGTGCACTTCACTTTGACCAATATTCTGGAAACACAACTATCATAACACTGGATAATTAAAAAAAAAAAACCTTCATTTTTTCATATATAAAGTTCAAGCTTCTTAGTCTGATATCCAAGATCTTTTAAAAATTTGACTCCATCTTACATTTCAAATGTAATGCCAGCTCTTTAGATATATGCTATTCTCCAGACAAATAGAATCATTTGCCATACACATTCCAGTCTTCCTGACTTCTGGTCTTTTGCTCTTGCAGAGCCTCATCCTTTACCAATATTTCTACGCATCCAAATCCTACCTATTCTTCAAAACTCATCTCAAATATTGTTTACTTAATGATACTTTCCTGATCACCCAGCTGGTAATAATGTCTCTCTTTTCTGAACATTCATAAAATTGTAATTATAGCATACACCACCTTTTATATTTTAGTATATTTATTTGAGTGCATGTCTTATCTGAATCATATTTGAATTGCCCACAGTTTTACTCACAACAAATTCTAATTAATTATGTGATAAGTATATTAATGTAAAATGTACACTAATCAATGAGTAAATAGATCAGCATCAAAGGGAATTTGGGAATGAAGAGATGGCAGGCATGGGAGGACAGACATAAATATATCCTAAAAATTTGAGTTTTCATCCCTAATTCAACTTTTTAAATAGAAATAGCTTTATTGAAATATAACTAATATACAATAGAATTCAGTGGATTTTAGTATATTCACAGGGTTCTGGAACCATCACTATAATTTTAGAACATTTTCTTCCCATAGAAGAAACCCCATACCCATTAGAAGTCAATCCCCATTCTCTTCCTGCCTCTCATCTTAGCCCTGAGCAGCCACCAATTTACTTTCTATTTTTATAAATTTGCCTGTTGTAGACATTTCATAGATGTGGAATCGTACAATATGTGGTCTTATGTGATTGGCTACTTTCACTTAGCATTGTGTTTTCAAAGCTCATCTATGTTACAGCATGTATCAGTATATCATTCCTTTTTATTGCTGAATAATATTCCACTGTATGGATACACCACATGTTATTTATCCATTCATCAGTTGATGCATATTCAGGTTGTTTCCCCTTTTGAGTTATTATGAATAATGCTGCTATGAATATTCATGTACAAGTTTTTGTATGAATGTATATTTTCATTTCTCGAGTGTATACCTAGAAGTGAAATGGCTAGGTCATATGGTAACTGTTTAATATTTTGAGAAACAAGACCATTTTCCAAAGCAGCTTCACCGTCTTACATTTCCACCAGCAATGTATAGGGTTTCCAATTTTTCCACTTTCTTACCAACACTTTTTTCCATCTTTTTTATTGTAGATATCCTAATGGATATGAAGTCATTGTGGTTTTGATTCGTATTTCCCTGATGACTAGTAGTGTTGGGCATCTCTTCATGTGCTTATTCGCCACTTGTGTATCTTCTTTAAAGAACTGTCTGTCCAAATAATTTTCCCTTTTTAAGTTGGATTATATGTGATTTTACTATTGAATTGTGAGGGTTCTTTATATTTTCTGAATACAAGTCTATTATCAGACGATGATTTGTAAATGTGATACAACTTTGATAATACAGCTGAATCTGTGATAGATGACTTTTTTGTGTGAAGATATTAAAGATAAAGTGAAGATATTTCTGAAAAGGAAAATAAAGGAAGTCACTGAGATATATTAAGGCAGAAATAGAAGAAAAGACTTAAGGATCTAAATCAGTGCATACAATGATGATGATGAGGAGGAGGAGGAGGAGGAGAAGAAGGAGAAGAAGAAGAAGAAAGAAGAAGAAGAGGAAGAAGAAGAAGAAGAGGAAGAAGAAGAAGAAAAAGAAGAAGAAGAAGAAGAAGAAGGAGAAGAAAAAGAAAAAGGAGGAGGAGGAAGAGAAAGAACAAGAGGAGGAAGAATTCTTCCAAATGGCCACAAACTATTTAATAATAATCTGAAACACTATTGTTGAAGAATAATTTTCAGAGTGGTTATATTTAGGAGAATAAAATTAAGTAAAGTTTGTATGAATAGAAAGATTAAGTGAAATTACAGAATTATTACATAGTAGTATAAATTCCTTCGCACACACACACACACACACACACACATAAATTGGAGCAAAATTCTGGGTGAGTTCATGGTTCAATCCTGACTTGCAATGGAAACCAAAATGAATATTAATAACTGAGACTTGAAGGTTGTATTATACCCTGTTTAAAACTAGAGACTAACTCTGCTCAAGATAAGTTGATGTTTGGCTGCTTAAAACTGCAACCAACATCTTATACTTTTAAAAACAGTTAAGAATTTTCATATAAATTTTATGATTTAGCTCTATTTAGTAGGAGTCCAGATGAAAATAATTTCTTGCTTAGTTTGAATTTCACTTCAGTTTTGGCATCTGATTCAATCTGAAGAATGTTAGCCTGAAATCAGAAAAGTCTTAATTGCTTTTGTAAAAATTGAGACAATTTTGACAGAATAAGCCCTCATCTCTTTGGCAACTGATAATTGGAAACCAGAAGTATTTTTCATATTGTGGTAAGGACTGTTTCCAAAATTCTATTTCCAGAGACTAAAGATAAGACAAATTGGGGGAAGCGTGGTTAGGTGGTATGTTTTGTTTTTATTTGTATTTGGAGTCAGGCCAACTGATTTCTCACACTTACACATCAAAAATATTGGAGCATTTTTTATTGATAAGGGGTAAGCTTCCTTGCCACTGAAGTTAGAATGATACGATAGTGGCAAACATATTTTTGGTCTAGTAGACAGTGAAAATCAGTAAAAAAGGAAATATAGCATTTAAGGAGCAGATGGCAGTGCTTTCAAAACTTTTTGAGCATTTTCTTTGCTTTTTTTCAAACTCTCGTAATATAACCAATTAAAATTACTAAAATCAGATGGTATAATGATGGTGAGCACCGTAGCACCTAGCAGAGTGATTGGATCAATGTGTAGGGTGATGCTAATGGATCAATGTGTAAGGCGATGTTTAACCCACTAGTTAAGACTCGATAAATGGGTATTACAGGTAATGACAACATTTAAATCACATTATCCTGACTAATCCTATTTTGACCACTCTATCATGTGTCTCTACTTACTTATCTCCCAAAGGTATCTATGAACAAACATGCCATCAGATTTTTTAAAACATTTTATTTTGAACTAATTTTAGATTTACATACAAGTTACAAAAATAGTATAGAGTGTTCCCATATACCCTTTACCCAGCTTTCTCTAATTAACATCTTATAAGACCATGGTACAATTATCAAAACCAAGAAGCTAACACTGGTGTAATACAATTAACTAAACTGCAGACCTCACTAAAGAGTCATTAGTTTTTTCACTATTTTTTTCTAGTCTAGGATTTAAACTGGGATCCCACATATCATTAAAATTCACATGTCTCCTTAGTCTCTTCCAATCTGTGACTATTCATCAATCTTTCTTTGTTTTTTATGACCTTGACACTTTTGAAGAGTACTTGTCAGTTATTTTGTAGAATGCAAACTAACGTGTCCAGATGGATTCACAGCCGAATTCTACCAGAGGTACAAGGAGGAGCTGGTACCATTCCTTCTGTAACTATTCCAATCAACAGAAAAAGAGGGAATCCTCCCTAACTCATTTTATGAGGCCAGCATCATCCTGATACCAAAGCCTGGCAGAGACACAACCAAAAAAGAGAATTTTAGACCAATATCCTTGATGAACATTGATGCAAAAATCCTCAATAAAATACTGGCAAACCGAATCCAGCAGCACATCAAAAAGCTTATCCACCATGATCAAGTGGGCTTCATCCCTGGGATGCAAGGCTGGTTCAACATATGCAAATCAATAAACGTAATCCAGCATATAAACAGAACCAAAGACAAAAACCATATGATTATCTCAATAGATGCAGAAAAGGCCTTTGACAAAATTCAACAACGCTTCATGCTAAAAACTCTCAATAAATGAGGTATTGATGGGATGTATCTCAAAATAATAAGAGCTATCTATGACAAACCCACAGCCAATATCATACTGAATGGGCAAAAACTGGAAGCATTCCCTTTGAAAACTGGCACAAGACAGGGATGCCCTCTCTCACCACTCCTATGCAATATAGTGTTGGAAGTTCTGGCCAGGGCAATTAGGCAGGAGAAGGAAATAAAGGGTATTCAATTAGGAAAAGAGGAAGTCAAACTGTCCCTGTTTGGAGATGACATGACTGTATATCTAGAAAACCCCATTGTCTCAGCCCAAAATCTCCTTAAGCTGTTAAACAACTTCAGCAAAGTCTCAGGATACAAAATCAATGTACAAAAATCACAAGCATTCTTATACACCAATAACAGACAAACAGAGAGCCAAATCATCAGTGAACTCCCATTCACAATTGCTTCAAAGAAAATAAAATACTTAGGAATCCACCTTACAAGGGACATGAAGGACCTCTTCAAGGAGAACTACAAACCACTGCTCAATGAAATAAAAGAGGATACAAACAAATGGAAGAACATTCCATGCTCATGGGTAGGAAGAATCAATATCGTGAAAATGGCCATACTGCCCAAGGTAATTTATAGATTTAATGGCATCTCCATCAAGCTACCAATGACTTTCTTCACAGAATTGGAAAAAACTACTTTAAAGTTCATATGGAACCAAAAAAGAGCCCGCATCGCCAAGTAAATCCTAAGCCAAAAGAACAAAGCTAGAGGCATCACGCTACCTGACTTCAAACTATACTACAAGGCTACAGTAACCAAAACAGCATGGTACTGGTACCAAAACAGAGATATAGATCAATGGAACAGAACAGAGCCCTCAGAAATAACGCCGCATATCTACAACTATCTGATCTTTGACAAACCTGAGAAAAACAAGCAATGGGGAAAGGATTCCCTATTTAATAAATGGTGCTGGGAAAACTGGCTAGCCATATGGAGAAAGCTGAAACTGGATCCCTTCCTTACACCTTACACAAGAATTAATTCAAGATGGATTAAAGACTTACATGTTAGACCTAAACCCACAAAAACCCTAAAAGAAAACCTAGGCAATACCATTCAGGACATAGGCATGGGCAAGGACTTCATGTCTAAAACACCAAAATCAATGGCAACAAAAGCCAAAATTGACAAATGGGATCTAATTAAACTAAAGAGCTTCTGCACAGCAAAAGAAACTACCATCAGAGTGAACAGGCAACCCACAAAATGGGAGAAAATTTTCACAACCTACTCATGTGACAAAGGGTTAATATCCAGAATCTACAATGAACTCAAACAAATTTACAAGAAAAAAACAAACAACCCCATCAAAAAGTGGGTGAAGGATATGAACAGACACTTCTCAAAAGAAGACATTTATGCAGCCAAAAGACACATGAAAAAATGCTCATCATCACTGGCCATCAGAGAAATGCAAATCAAAACCACAATGAGATACCATCTCACACCAGTTAGAATGGCGATCATTAAAAAGTCAGGAAACAACAGGTGCTGGAGAGGAAGTGGAGAAATAGGAACACTTTTACACTGTTGGTGGGACTGTAAACTAGTTCAACCATTGTGGAAGTCAGTGTGGCGATTCCTCAGGGATCTAGAACTAGAAATACCATTTGACCCAGCCATCCCATTACTGGGTATATACCCAAAGGACTATAAATCATGCTGCTATAAAGACACATGCACATGTATGTTTATTGCGGCACTTTTCACAATGGCAAAGACTTGGAACCAACCCAAATGTCCAACAATGATAGACTGGACTAAAAAAATGTGGCACATATACACCATGGAATGCTATGCAGCCATAAAAAATGATGAGTTCATGTCCTTTGTATGGACATGGATGAAACTGGAAATCATCATTCTCAGCAAACTATCGCAAGGACAAAAAACCAAACACGGCACGTTCTCACTCATAGGTGGGAATTGAACAATGAGAACACATGGACACAGGAAGGGGATCATCACACTCTGGGGACTGTTGTGGGGTGGGGGGAGGGGGGAGGGATAGCATTAGGAGATATACCTAATGCTAAATGACGAGTTAATGGGTGCAGTACACCAACATGGCACATGTATACATATGTAACAAACCTGCACATTGTGCACATGTACCCTAAAACTTAAAGTATACTAATAATAAAATAAAAAATAAAAAAAAGAACGTCAACTAACGTGTGTCAGATGCTTTCTCATAATTAGATTGAGGTTAGCATGTTTGGTAAGAACGCCACAGAAGTGATGTTGTGTCCTTCTCAATGTATCTTATCAAAAGGTTCGTGATCTCAATTTGTCCCAGTACTGGTAATGTTAACCTTGATCACTTGGTTAAGGTGGTTTCTGTTGGGTTTCTCTACTATAAAGTTGCCATCATTCCATTTGTTCTTAATAAATATCTTGAAGGACTGTGATTTCAAAGGGCATAGTGGGGCAAGATTGCTCATATGTTTTCAAATGACTGGGCAACCCTGAAGGCTGGGAATACTAGTAATATGACTTAGAATACAGATAAATTTGTTTGGGAGAAAGAAGGACTTCCTCTGCAAGAAAATTTTTTTTATTCCATCTTCTCTCCCCATTTTCCACTACCCTTTACTGCTAATACATTTATTCCAGAAAATAAAGAACTTCTACCCATATTCAACCCCTTTTTGGGGAAATGGCAGTCTTCTGCTTTATTCTGGTTCTACTGATATACATTTCACATATGGCATCAGATAAAAGCTCTTAGGAGTCCTTTGGGTTAGAGATTTTCATTGTTTCTGTTTCTTAGTCATCATTTTCTGAGTAGCATAATTTCTTTTCATATGTGTGTAGAAGCTTTGCAGGAAGTAATCAATTTTTTATTTTTAGATTATATATAAATCTGATCTTAATTAATTATAACAATATTAGTCATACTGACCAAATTTTAAAGTTCTCTTGCAATAAAAACAGTGGAATGGCATAATTTATCCAAGTTCTACTTTCTAAGTTGATTTTCAGTGCCATTGATATCCTGTTACTTATCCTCCTCAACTAATTTGTTTATTCCTTTGTTTGCACTTACTCTACTGGTTGAGTACATAGTAAGTAAAAGGCACTGCACTAAATAATTCAGAATGTAGAGAGAGGGTAAGAGACTGTGTCCTCAAGAAATTTTCTATTTACTATTCTAGTAGCATAAAAAATTATAGTATGCTATTATATTATGGTTATTGAGGATTCTCTATTTGTAATGTATGTATACAACTTCAAAAGAGAGAACGCTATGGGTTCCACCCTTCCATCTAATCTTCAAATTCCTTGGAAATAAAAATGATGAGATATTCTTTCATGTAAATGAATCTTTGAGACTAAAAGCAAAGAACTGTATAAAAAGACAGAATAGATTGCTAAGAGATCTCTTCCATTTCCATTTTCCCAAAGTAGTCAGGCTCTAGATGGACACATTGATATACCATTAGAATAATCAGAGAGACCTTGTCTGGGAAAGCTCAGTATTTCCTCACAAAGTCTCCAAGCATCACACAAGGACCAGCTTGGAAAAGACACTGGGTTACTCCCTTGTTAGTGAAGTACCTAGAGAGAGCCTGGGATTGAATGGATCTAGTATGACAGCACAAAACAAGAGGCACTAAGCAAGATGGACAGATACATGGATCAATAACCAACCATTTGTTCACAGGCATGTCTTTCCTGCTAGACCATGAGTTCCTTGAAGGAGGGAACATGTCTTCAGCAGCATTATAACCCTAGTACTTGGCACCAGGCCAGGCCTGAAGAGAGGGTTCAGGGAAGTTTTGTCCTATGAATGGGCAGCTTCAAACCTTTGTTAACTTCTGGGGGACTCTTACATATACTCACTGTGGACCCAGTGCTTATCCGCGTTATTTGCTTTTGAGTCATATGCTTTCCAAAGTCCCATGCTATGCATGGATGTGAGTGGGTTGCTCTTGGCTTTCCAAAACAATCCATTTCATCTCCTAGGACTCAAGCCAAGTAAAGTATAACTGAACTCTCAAGTCATATAACTTGATCCCTTTGGACCAAGGACAGACATTTCTGACCCACTGAAGACAGAGACATAACCTGTTAGTACACCAGTATCATCCTGTGTTTTCTCATTTATAGAATTAATCATTTTTGCAATTATTTCCTTAATGTCTATGTTTCCTGAGAGAATATCAGCTTTCTGAGAACCAAGATCTATAGGGTGTCTTATTTACTGCCATCCCTAGCACATGTAACCTAGCACAGAAGAGACATTTAATAACCATTGTATAAATGGGTGAACAAAAGGAACACAACACAGAACAAGAGAGTATGGGGAAATGGAGAAGGGTGAGGCTATATTGAGTCAGGGGGAGTGCATTAAATCTGAGTCCAGAAGGGTGAAGAGGATTTAGAGCTCTGAAGATGGGTGTGTGGAAAAGGAGTGGTGGTGGCCGGACAGGGAGAGACTTCGGATGAAAGGATCAACAGCAGCAAAAGCACATGATGGGGACAGGTGGGATTTGGTAATTTGGGCAGGAAAGCAGAGGTTATGAAAGTAAGCAGGCAGAAATAGGGTCAGAAAGGAAGTATAATCAATAGATATACGAGTGAAATATTGAGAATTTAAATAATAAAACTCTAATAATTAAAATAAGGAATGATTGTTATCATAGCTCAAGTGTAGTATGATTCTCTCTTATTACTTTTTATTATTGTTTGTTGTCATATTTTGAAAGCTTCAGTGTGTAGTTTCACTCAGAAATGTACAAGTTTCTTCTGGAGAGAAATGAAATTGAGGCATGATACATTTTATTATAATATAAAACCATTTTTAATGATAATCAGAACTTAAGTATAATTGAAAACCCAGGGAAGTATGGCTAATGATGAATACAAGGTTGTTATACTTGTTTGAAATAACTTTCTGATTTTACCTCATGAAATCACCTCTTTGCTCTAAAGTCTCAAAGGTTAAAAAAGTCTTAAATGTTTTCTAGCCCATCTTTGTGACTAGGTTCTCAAATTTGCATGGGCATCATCTTCCCTTTTTTAGACTCTCTAGAGAAAAGATACTATTTGACAAATCTTAAGTTAGTGGGGTTTTTTAATGTAGCCTAAATACCTCTTTCTACACTTTAAATTAAATTTCTTTCCATCACTCTTTCAGGAAGATGGAGGGTCATGATTTTACAACTGTCAATAGTGTTTTCTATGCACATGTTGCCCCTGTATTTGTTACCCAACACACCATCAAACAACCTCCCAGTTTTAAATAGCCTCTTAATTCAAGAGACTCACAGAGAGAATCAATATGACTTTCTGTTTTCATCTCGACTTGCTTCTTCTAAAAATGTACAGAGAAGTATAAACTTTGTATAGATTCCCATCACAGCATGTGGAGTTTAATACCCACCCACCACCCTACCCAAAAAGGTGAATAGCCATACAAGGAAATGGAATAAGCCACTCAGCACCACTCTATGAGCAGTTTAAAATGACAGCTTTGCAGAGCATATGTGAGCTCAGAATAACGACCCCTGGTAAATTCATGCAATATGCTTTGTACACTAATAAAATTCATCATGATCTCTTGGAATGCAACAATTATTCATGCTCTTCTCATTTTATTTTTTTTGGGGAGCAGGCAAATGGAAATAGTTCTACAGAGCAGCATGTTGAGATAAAGGTAAGTGGGATGTGATTTTTCTCAGGTGTGCCGTTCAGAGAGAGATAGCAGCCTGAATATGAAGGTAGGCAACAGTATTGCTTTTTCCTGTCAAAGCACTGGAATTAAGTGAAATGGATTTGAAATAGAAGAACATATTGTACTGTACTTCTTATGGAAGAAAACATATCCCTATAACACTTTGTACAAGCTAACATTAGATATGGTAATTAAATTCAGTGGTTGTTCCAAAATTAATAGATGCTTTACTTCAAGTACTTTGCTAGCAGAAGAAAATCAGAAGAAAGCAAAATGAAAGAAAAATGAGTCTCGTCTTTTTCATTTCACTGGTCTGTAGGAAAGTATTTTGCAGCTAACTCTTCATAAAGACCCAATACACAGTCTCATGACGTGGTCCCCTTTCCTTCTGATGTATGCACTTCCCAAGTAAAGCAATATCCTTTGGCCACCAGCTAAGTTCTATCTAGGATTTTGAGAGGATATAGCACCAAGCACATTACTTTTCAACACAATTTACATCTGAACTCGAAACTCTCAGCTCATGTCAATAAAGGTGATGTTCAATAGCTTATGTTGATTAGGGACTGATTTTCTTTTCAAAGAAAAATACTGTGTTTAGGTCAAATCAACTTACATTTTTGCCTACTTATGAAAAAGCACCAAAATTGAACAATATGTTTTATTGGTTTGAGTAAGTTTGCTTTTCCTAGATTATTATTTTTTTTTTGGTGAGGATATTCTCTATAACTATTAAAGGGATAATACAATATCATGTACCTCTTGATGGGATGTACTGAGAAGGGCACACCATGACTTTTGTGGTATTCCTGCCAAAAATGCATAATCTGAATATAACTATTAGAAAACATCAGACAAGCCCAAATGGAGGATCCTTCAATTATTCTTCAGGAATATCTGTTGTTATAAAAAGAGAAAGGTTTCAGGGCTTTTTAAAATTAAAGGAGACTAAAGGAACATGACAACTAAATGTACTATGTGGCCCTGGACAAGATCCTGGACCTTAAAAGCATTGTTATAAAGGACATTATTCAATTGGCAAAAATGAAATATGGATTATGGATTAAATAATAGTATTCCATCAGGGTTAAATTTCCTGATTTTGACACTGTAGTTATGTAAGAGAATAATCTTGTTCTTAGAAAATACACATTGACGTATAGGGGCATGATTTCTGCGAGTTAAAAAAGTATCATTATCTATCTATCTATCTATCTATCCACCTAAAGAAATAATAATAAAAAACAAATAGGAATAACTAACAACTGGTGAATCTAGATAAAGAGCACATGGAAATGCTTTATACTATGTACATAACTCTTATATAAAACGATTTCCAAATAAAATCTTTAAAAATACTTTTAAAAAGATATTCTTTATACTTCGCATTCAGCTTCATTTGTCTCAAAAGTCTTGTCTTGCCTGGCTTTCATCTTGTGTGCACTAAAATTATTAGCAATGACACAAAAAATCCATAGCATTGTCAAAGAATTGTAAAAGGAAAACTACAATCTGTTTTAAATGATGTCAAATTCACCGAAAATCTTGAATTTGAAATAGAACGAACTAGTGTCAACTTTAGATCTGTGGTTTGAATGTGAATTTCACACAGAAATCAACTTTACATACTTATTCAGTGGATATTGCAAATACTCTTTACCATTGTTGTGTGAGTGTTTTCTATTTGGTTCTTCAGCAGATTCAATGTGTCCCATTTTGAGGAATATAAAAATAGAAATATTTCATTTAAGTATTATGTTTTTAAATGACCTTTAGTTTTGTTTTTAAATGAAATCATTTGAAATAATTGCTATTCTAAAGGAAATTTTTGGAAGTATGGTCTCAATATTTGCTGGGGGGCTATTGACATTTAGTGGGAGGAGGTCAGAATTGATAGACAGTGTGTGGGATAAACCTCCTCTATGGAAAGTTATCTTACTTCCTGCATTACTTTGAAATATCTTGCTGGACATTCCTGATGGTAAAAACCTATAAAGAATGGCCATAATCAAAAAATAAAAAATAATAGATGTTGGCGTGGATGCAGTGAAAAGGGAACACTTCTACACTGCTAGCAGGAATGTAAACTAGTACAGCCACTGTGGAAAACAGTGTGGAGATTCCTTGAAGAACTAAAAGTAGAACTACCATTTGATTCAGCAATTCCACTACTGGATAGCTACCCAGAGGAAAAGAAGTCATTATATGCAAAAGATACTTGCACACGCATGTTTATAGCAGCACAATTCGCAAATGCAAAAATGTGGAACCAACCCAAATGCCCATCAATCAACGAGTGGATAAAGAAACCGTGAGATATATATGTATGTATGATGGAATACTACTGAGCCCTAAAAAGGAATGAATTAATGGCATTCGCAGCAACCTGGGTGAGATTGGAAACTATCATTTTAAGTGAAGTAACTCAGGAGTGAACAATCAAACATTGTATGTTCTTGCTCGTAAGTGGGAGCTAAGCTATGAGGATGCAAAGGCATAAGAGTGACATAATGGACTTTGGGGACTCGGGGGAAAGGGCGGGAAGGGGGTGAGGGATAAAAGACTACAAATTGAATGCAGTGTATACTGCTCAGGCGATGGGTGCATCAAAATCTCACAAATCACCACTAAAGAACTTAGTCATGTAACCAAATACCACCCCACCTGTTGCCCAATAACCTACGGAAATAATTTTTTTTTTTTTTTTTTTTTTTTGAGACAGAGTCTCGCTCTCTCGCCCAGGCTGGAGTGCAGTGGTGTGATCTCGGCTCACTGCAAGCTCCGCCTCCCAGGTTCACGCCATTCTCCTGCCTCAGCCTCCCGAGTAGCTGGGACTACAGGCGCCCACCACCACACCCGGCTAATTTTTGTATTTTTAGTAGAGATGGGGTTTCACTGTGTTAGCCAGGAAGGTCTCGATCTCCTGACCTTGTGATCCACCTGCCTCGGCCTCCCAAAGTGCTGGGATTACAGGCGTGAGCCACCGCGCCCAGCCAAAAATTTTTTTAAAGAATATTGCCTAGCACAGAGTAGGTACTCAGAAAAAAAAACTATTAATAATTATCAAGTGTATGCGAGGCTGGTTCAACATATGCAAATCAATAAATGTGAGTCATCACAAAAACAGAACTAAAAACAAAAACCACATAATTGTCTCAATAGACACAGAAAAGGTTTTCGATAAAATTCAACATTTCTTAATGTTAAAAATCCTCAACAAACTAGTCATCAAAGGTACATACCTTAAAATAATAAGAGCCATATATGACAAACCCATAGCCAACATAATACTGAATGGGCAAAAGCTGGAAGCATTTCCCTTGAGAACTGGAAACAGACACTACTCCTATTCAACATAGTACTGAAAGTCCTAGCCACAGCAATCAGGCAAGAGAAGAAAATACAAAGAACCCAAATAGGAAGAGAGAAAATGAAACTATTTCTTTTCACGGATGATTCTATACCTAGAGAACCCCATACTCTCTGCCCAAAGGCTCGTAGATCTGATAAACAACTTCAGCAAAGTTTCAGGATACAAAATCAATGTACAAAAACCAGCAGCATTTCTATACGCCAATAACATCCAAGCTGACAGCCAAATTGAGAATGTAATCCCATTTACAATAGCCTCAAAAATAATGAAGTACCCAGGAATATAACCAACCAAGGAAGTGAAAGAACTCACCAGTTGGGAGTGTATAAGTATTCTCTTTTCTCTACAACCTTGCCAGCATCTGTTATTTTTTGACTTTTTAATAATAATAGCTATTCTGACTGGTGTGAGATGATATCTCATTGTGATTTTGATTTGCATTTCTCTAATGATAAGTGATGTTGAGTGTTTTTTCATATGCTTGTTGGCCACATGTATGCCTTCTTTTGAGAAGTGTATGTTCATGCCCTTTTGACCACTTTTTAATGGGGTTGTTTTTTTCTTGTAAATTTGTTTAATTTCCTTATAGATTCTGGATATTAGACCTTTGTCAGATGCATAGTTTGCAAACATTTTCTCCCATTCTGTAGGTTGTCTATTTACTCTGTTGATAGTTTTTTTTCTGTGTAGAAGGTCTTCAGTTTAATTATATCCCATTTGTCAATTTCTTCTTTTGTTGCAATTGCTTTTGGCATCTTCATCATAAAATCTTTGCCCATGCCTATGTTCTGAATGGTATTGCCTAGATTGTCTTCCAGAGTTTTTATAGTTTTGGGTTTTACATTTAAGTCTTTAATCCGTCTTGAGTTAATTTTTGTATATAGTGTAAGGAAGGGGTCCAGTTGCAATTTTCTGCATATGGCTAGCCAGTTATTCCAGCACCATTTATTGAATAGGGAATCCTTTCCTCATTGCTTGTTTTTGTCAGGTTTGTCGAAGATTAATAGTTGTAGGTGTGTGGTCTTATTTCTGGGTTCTTTATTCTGTTCCATTGGTCTATGTGTCTGTTTTTGTACCAGTACCGTGCTGTTTTAGTTACTGTATCCCTGTAGGAATCAACCAAAATGCCCATCAATAGACTGGATAAAGAAAATGTGGTATATATATGCCATGGAATACTATGCAGCCATAAAAAGGAACAAGATGTCCTTTGCAGGTACATGGATGGAGCTGGAGGTCATTATTCTTAGCAAACTAATGCAGGAACAGAACACCAAATACCATACGCTTTCACTTACAAGTGGGAGCTAAATGATGAGAATACATGGATACAGAGAGGGAAACAACACACACTGGGGCCTATCAGAGGGTAGAGGCTGGGAGGAGGGAGAGGATTAGGAAAAATAACTAATGGATACTAGGCTTAATACCTGGGTGATGAAATAACGTGTACAACAAACTCCCATGACACACATATACTTATGTAACAAACCTGCACATCCCATACATGTACCCACCCCTAAGCTTAAAATAAAAGTTAAGAAAAAACACACACACAAAAATAAAAAATAAAACAAAAAAAAACACCTCACAATGAGATACCATCTCACCCCAGTCAGAATAGCTGTTATTAAAAAGTCAAAAAATAACAGATGCTGGCAAGACTGTGGGGAAAGGGAAAAACTTACACACTGCAACTGGCAATGTAAATTAGTTTAGCTGCTGTGGAAAGATGTGTGGAGATTTATCAAAGAACTTAAAACAAAGCTACCATTTGACACAGCAATCCAATTACTGGATTTTGGGTATATATCCAAAGGAATATAAATTGTTCTACCATAAAGACATATACACATGTATGTTCATTGCAGCACTATTCACAATAGCAAAGGCATGGAGTCAGCCTAGATGCCCACCTAGGCTGATGGTGAACTGGATAAAGAAAATGTGTTACATATACACCACAGAACACTACATAGCCATAAAAAAGAATGAGATAATGTCCCTTACAGTGAAATGGATGGAGCTGGAGATTATTATCCTAAGTGAATTAATGCAGGAACAGAAAACCTAATACTGCATGTTCTCACTTTTAAGTATGAGCTAAGCATTATGTACACGTGGACACAAAGAAGGGAACAATAGACACCAGGGTCTACTTGAGGGTGGAGGGTGGAAGGAGAGTGAGAATTGAAAAACTACCTATCAGTTATTATGCTGATTTCTTGGGTGACCTAATTATCTGTACACCAAACCACCATGACAGGCAATTGACCCATGTAAGAAACCTGCACATGTACCCCCTGAACCTAAAATAAAAGTTGGAAAGAAAAAAAAAAGAGTAAAAAGAAGCTGCAAGAGAAAGAAAAAAAAATTATCAAGTGCAGAACATCATTCCATTTTTTATTTAAAAACTTTTTGCACTATTTTAATAATCACTATATTTTCCAGGAATTTAGATGCTTCTACCATATACAATGAGAAAAAAATTGAACTTATTTTGCTGGGTGTTTTACTAGAAATTGCTTATCAATCTGGAAAATCATGCCACTAATGGTATTGTCACTCACATTTGTGTGGCCAACACAACACACCTGAATTAGTCTGCATATGTATCTGTCTCTATTATGAAGCTCCCAGGAATATAGATGAATATAACCATTTAACCTTTATTTCAAAATGTCAAAAAATTAAAAATATTTCAACAATATTCAACTGAATATTGCCTTATTTTTTCATTGAAAATTACGTGGATTTTGCTCTTGACTTTTAAAATTATGATGACTAATATCTACTTCATTTTTAAAGCAGCTTTAGGTTCACCGCAAAGTTGAGCAGAAAGTAAAGACAGTTCTCATATATCTCCTCCCCTACATAGTCTTTTCCACCTTCAATATCCCCCACCAGAGTGGTACATTTGTAATAATTGGTGAACCTACATTGACACCATTATTATCCCCTAAAGTTCATAGTTTATATTAGGGTTCATGATGTTGTCCACATGACTGGACAGATTTATAATGACATGCATCTACTGTTATATTATCATAAGGAATAGTTTTACTGCTCTAAAAAATCCCCTGTGTTCTGCCTATTCATTTCTTCCTCCTCCCACTGATTTTTTTTTTTTTTTACTGTCTCCATAGTTTTGCCTTTTCCAGAATGTCATAGATTGTAGTTGGAATTGGAACCCTGACTAATACATACAGTATGTAGCCTTTTCAGACAGTCTTCTTTCACTTAGCAATATTCATTTAAAATTTCTTATTTCTTTTAAATTCTGATTTATTTATTATGAGTAAAAGTAAGCTGACTTTGTAGTGTGGTCATGCCCAAACATTTACATTTAAAATATATTTTATATTATGAATTACGTTCCTTTTATTTCTCCTTAAGGTCATAGGATATTACATAGATTCAAACAATTACCTGTGAAGAGAGATATTAGCCATGAATTTCATTTCAGTGTAGCAAAGGGGACAATATAAAATATTTCTTAAAAACAGGGTAGGAGTTCCTGCAAACATTAAAAATAGAATTACCATATAATCTAGCAATTCTACTTCCGGGTATATACCCAAAAGTACTAAAAGCAGGATCTTGAAGAGATGTTTGTATCTCCCTACTCACAGCATCATTATTCACAATAGTCAAAGGGTGGAGGCAACCCAAACGTTCACCCAGAGATGAATGGATAAACAAAATGTGGCATCCACATAAAGTGGAATATCATTTAGCCTTAAAAAGAAGGGTATTCTTTTACATGCTGCAACATGAATGAACATTGAGGGCATTATAACAAGTAAGAGAGCCAGTCACAAAAGGACAAATACTGTATGATCCCACTTATATGAGGTACCCAGAGTAGTCAAAATCATAGAGACAGAAAGTAGAATGGGAGTTTCCAGAGACTGGCGGCAGGGGGCAGGGGTGGTCGCGGAGGGGGGAGCGGGGGAGCGGGTAAACGGGAGTTGTTTAATCAGTATAAAGTGTCAATTTTGCAAGATGAAAACAGTTCTGGGGACTGGTTACACAACAATGTGAGAGTGTTTGAAACTACTGAACTGAATACTTAAAAATGGTTAAAATAGGAAATTTAGTATTATGTATAGTTTACCACAATTTTAACAAACAGGGTGGAGGGCACTGGAGATCTACTGCTCTGTAGGCTTGAGGGAGAGGCATGGTCTATGGTCTGCCTGACTTTACTTTCCTCTTTCCAGAAGGTTATACATCCTCAGATATTGAGACAACTAATCGCGAGAAGGAAAAGTTATCTCCTTATATGACCACAAATGACGAGTTGGTTGATCCCATTGTTTAATTTTCTAATGAGCAATCATCATGTTGTTTAAAGACTCAGTCTGTGCAGTTTATGATCCCAACAGCCCCCCGATGAAGCAATCATCTCCAAGCAACTCCCCTAGGAGATTCAGCACATCTAGTTGACTCTTAGCTGGAGCCTCCCACTACATCCACCTCCACTTTCCTCTGAGCTACTTTGTTCCAAATGATCAGTATTTCAGCAATTCTGCAGTCCTGCTTCTAGGACCTGTTGGTACAGGAGGGACCCATCTTCCCATACCTTGCAGAAAGTGAAACTGGGAGCTTGAGTGGGCAGGCATTTTTTTTTTTTTTTTTGGTAAGAGATATTGTCTCTTATGCTTCATATCTCCCCTCAATACCTTCAGAAGCACAACAGTATGCACAATGATAAAGACGTCTTCTCCCCCTTGAAGACCTGCCCAAATATTGACTGGTTTTCTCAATACTGGGGAAGTAATGAACAGAGTGACTCCCTCCTCCTCTCTCTCTCAGAAATGTGAGGTAAAGGGATTTCTTTTAGAATACAGAAGGAACACAGAAATAAAGGGACAGTGATACAGGAACAGTGCTCAAGGTTTGTTGTCACATGTCCATTTGCAGATGGACCCTAGGCATGCCCTCAAGAAGCCAGCTCTCCTCTCTCCCAATACCCCTAGTTTATCTCTTTATGAAAAATGCCAGGGGGGCATGGAATCTTTGAGCCAATAACTAAGTCTTATTTAAATTCAGTCTGAGAGAATTTATCTGTTCTAAATAAAGCTTGATCTCAGCCATAATCTCTACTGTATTCTATAATCTCTATGTATTCTACAATCTTTAGAGACAAGAAAAGGTCTCAAACAGTCCTTCATGCTACTTTGTCACACAAATCTTATCAACAGTGCTTTGCTCACAGGCAACCACCTGCTCCCTCCTAGTTACACTCCTTCATCCTGCTCGTGCCTGAATTTTTCTCCATACTGTAGCCCCCACCTCTGACCCCATATATTAGCTTTCACAGCCTCCCACTCTAATTCTACTAGTCTGATCTTGCTTTAGACTTTGTTTTCTGGTTTATTTTTACATTGGATCATTTATTCATTTACTGACACAAGTGTATTCAATACTTCCTGTGTGCCAAGCCTTCTCAATTCTGGTAATTCCAATGCCTGTGTCAATCCCTATGATCTCAGGAGACAAACTCTATTTCAACCCTGGACCTAATAAACCTATATAATCAAGTTAGTGCCACTTCTGGAACATCCTTCTCCACTCCCTACCCCCAGATTTGATTTCCTTGCTAGGCAAAAATGCCTGCTTAGGGCTTTTGAGTTTTCCTACATAAAGGGCTACTCTCGCTATTTAAGATCCTCAGCCACTTCCTGACATCTTTCTATGAATGGATAAATAACTCCAAATTATGAGAATTCACTCTTTATATATCAAGTTTCTATTGCTACATAACAAACTACCCCAAAATTCAGTGGTTTAAAACACCAATCATTACCTCTTATACCACATGCATCTGTGTGTTGGCTGGAGCTTTGTTTTAGGTTGGGCAGTTTGGGGCACCTTAGCTGAGGCAGCTGTGCTCCACATATCTCTCATCCTCCCCATGGGAGTAGCAGGCTAGGTTAGGCATGTGCTTCTCATGGGAAAGGTATAATAAGCACATGAATGAGTGAGCCAAGTTGTGTGAGCACTTTTCAAGATTCTGTGTCACATTTACTACGTTTCGTTGGACAAACATGTCACATAGCTAAGTCCAGGGGTGAGGAATTATGCTCCATCCATGTTGGAAAGGGCTGCAAGGTTACATGGCAAAGAGTACAAATACAGGGAGAAGTGAAGAATTTGGGCCATTGATATAGTCTATTGAACTCATCTCCCCTCCTAATTTCTGCTGTAATCTTAGACTGCATCTGTATATTTTCCCAAACCACACCTTAGTTTCGTCATGAGTTTTGGACATTGTGATAGGTGTCTTTCTCTGGGTGACATTTTCCTAAGTTATATTTAGGCTTCTCAAATTCAGTTTCCTCACTTCACAGTCATATTCACATCTTTGTCCTATGTAGTGAAATGCCAAAGCATATTCTTAATAAACACACAATTGTTTTGTACAAGAAAGAAGCTTGCAGAAATAAGATTATTAGAGAACAAGGGGTGGATATTCTAGATTTGAATTTTAAAAATCAGTTAATGTACTATTTGATAAGTAGATGGCCTTCTGACCAAGTCTATGCCTTTGAGTCAGCTTGAAGAATGCGAACATTCCCAGGACATGTGAGGAAATGTACAAGTTTGAATGACAGGATTTTAGTAGACACATGGCTCCTCATGCATTCATTCATTGGGTGGTGATGAAAGAACTGGTAATTCTGAGATGGTGTAAGCAGTTGTCATGAACTTGAAGTCTTATCTCTTGAAGACTGATTCAAAGAAGTTAACAGAGCATCTCCAAACTAATACTCTAGGCAAGTTGGCAATGAGATGTTTTTGTGTTGCACAGATAATAGTAGAATCAAGTGTGACCTCAGAGTTATTATTACTAACTCATATTTGCTAGAGTTATCCGCTTATTGTTTCCCAGTGTATTAGGTTAGTGGTATGGTGGTGATTTTCCCATGCTATTATGGAAAGATCACTAAATTGGCAGCTCAGAACCCTGAATTCTAGACTCTAATGAGCCACCACTTTAACTAGGTGTGCTTGGGTAAGTCTCTTAATCTCTCCAAGTCTTAGCTTTCTCACTTGCAAAATATAGGCTGCTACTAAATATTTTTAAGACTGTACTAGGATAGAAGATGATAGGATCAAGGAAGCATTATATATGTAACAATTAGAATCCCTTTTCAATTGATTCTAAGCATATCATAGTTGCTAGAAGAAAATGCAGGGATTTTCCAATGCCCTAGATAAAAGCAATGATATTGCTCCACTATTTATTAACCATGTATGGTGAAAAGATAAACTGTACCATAAATATACTACATTCTTAGTCCTGTTGTGTCTTGAAGCTAGGCAAGAACATATGGTTTTCTTAATACAAACTCATATTAACTACTAGAAAAGCAGCTCAAAATGTATGCCTTACTGATCATGAGTTAGCATTATCATGTTTATATGTAGGGACTCCTTTTTTTTCCCCCATTTAACAAATGCCTGCTCTAAATGATATAATAAAGTCCTTACTAATGAATGGTGACTGGGGTGTTTTTCACCACCTCAAGAACTGAGTTTTAAACAATCAGTGATGGCTTATTTTTCTAATTCACAGTGTTGTTATTTTATTTACAAACAGAAAGGAATTGCAAAGATACTGTAATTGATTTGCTGGCAAGTTTACAGCCTCTATAAGTGATTTATCAGGTTGATATGGCTCCCTGTAAATCTCAGCAGCTAGAGTTATCCACTTATTGTCTCTCAGTGCATTAGGTTGGTAGTATGATAGGGTGTCTTCAGATGTAGGTTATGTCTTCTACTTCTTACTACCATTAGTGAGTTAGAAGTTTTTAGACTGTAATTACTGCCATTTGAGCTTTTGGAATCCATACATTCACTCAATCGTTCAATGGAGCTCCATTACTAGAAGCCAAGCATTTGGACACCTGGGAAAAAACAGTTATTATGAAAAAAATAAGTTTGACCTACGTTATTCTGTAAATAAATGAGATAATCTCAGAGCAATTTGTGATTTTTAGAAGCGTGTCATAATTCTTTTTTATTTTTCATTTTCTGTTGTTCAGAATGGTAAAGGTAACACAATATTTATCAGTCCAGGAATAAATACTAACTACATCAGTTTTCACCACCAGTCTGATGTCCCTAAGTGCCATCTTTAATTAAAACACTGTAGTTGTGATATTTGCTCTTTGGGTCACAACACTCCTTTGCCTCCTATTTAGTCTTTTTGTATGTTTGTGTCTCTCTAAATAAATAAAAGCCTCACAATGCAAAATTGTCACCATTCCCTGATTGAAACCCTTTTTTTTGGTCCTTTAATTAAAATCTCACTCTATTCAAATTCATTAAGTCCATTTTTGTTATCTCTTGAATTTTAAATGACCAAGAGTTACATCTGTGGAATGTTCTTTGAATCGAGTTCTCTGAAGTGTGGACACTGGTATGACCCCCACAGTCTTACATTCAGGCCTAGAAAATGTTTAATTTTTTGTTCTTTCTTAAAACAAATTTCTCTATTTGTTAAAATCCTTCTGTTTTTATTTCTCTAAGATTCTGCTCTAAAATCACTTTTGGCTTTTTAGTTTTAAGGAGACATTGTATCAGAGAAATATGCTATGGGTATATGGGTACCCAGCCAGTTTTTATTTTTTCTATCAAGCAAATCTCTGTGAAGAAAAACTCACTGTTTTTTTTTGTTGTTGTTGTTGTTTTGTTTTGTTTTTGATTTTTTGAGACAGGATCTTGCTCTGTCACCCAGGCTGGAGTGCAGTGGCATGATCATGGCTCACTGCAGCTTTGACCTCATGGCTCACTGCAGCCTTGACCTCCTGGGCTCAAGCGATCCTTCCACCTCAACCTCCCAAGTAGCTGAGACTACAGGCATGCACCACTACACCTGGCTATTTTTTTTTTTTTTTCGTAGAGACAGGGTCTCACTTTGTTGCCCAGGCTGGTCTCCAACACTTGAGCCCAAGTGATCTTCCCGCCTCAGCCTACTAAATTGCTGGGATTACAGGAGTGAGCCACTGCACCTGAGACCAAACCCACTTCTACATCAGACACCCTCAATAGTTCTATTACAACATGAGCTAAATTGGCATTCTAATTTACGCCAATTACCTTAGACAAGGGTTTATATTTTGGACAGATAATGCTTTGTTGTAGGGGACTGTCCTGTGCATTGTACAGTCTTTAATAGCATCCCTGACCTCGACCTACTGGATGGCAGTAGCATTTCCATCATATATTGATAATCGAAAATGTATTCAAATGTTCCTGGGGGAGAATCAGGTGATTTCTCAGCTCAGTTTTTATATTTTTAAAGGTGAAAGCTTTGACTTGCTCAATTTAACCTGCAATATGTGATCATTTTCTGTTACTAAGACTACAGGAGCTATGCTATGCTTAGAGCAAATTGTTCATCTGCAGTAAAGGCCACCTACTTACACAGATTTACTGTATATTATTTATGTTATTAAGTGCTACTTATACATTATCTCATTTAGTTCTCTGTTTCACATAAGAATAAATTGAGGCAATAAACACAATTTTCTGGGAAGTTTTAATCCAGATTCCAAATAATGCGAATGTTCTAGGCCTTTAAAACCTGTACACTGTTTCTACTTTCTTTGTTATGCTCACTTTATGATCTTGAGGAACTTATTAAACTTCCATGTGCCTTAATTTTGTCAATAGTGTTAATTATTATTACTATTACCTATATGAACTATAGTTTGATAATTTTTTTTTTTTTTTTGAGACAGAGTTTCACTCTTGTCACTCAGCCTGGAGTGCAATGGTGTGATCTCGGCTCACGGCAAGCTCTGCCTCCCGGGTTCGCGCCATTCTCCTGCCTCAGCCTCCCGAGTAGCTGGGACTACAGGCGCCCCCCACCATGCCTGGCTAATTTTTTTGTATTTTTAGTAGAGACGGGGTTTCACCATGTTGGCCAGGATGGTCTCAATCTCTTGACCTCGTGATCTGCCTGCCTCAGCCTCCCAAAGTGCTGGGATTACAGGCGTGAGCCACCATGCCTGGCAGAGAAAAAAATATTTTTTGGCTTAGAACTCTACCTGAAATCCCCTTCAAAAGAACTTGGGTTTCCATGTAGTTTGTTGACCTGTGGTTTTATAATACTGGAGTTGTTCCTTTTGTTTTCTTCTCCTTGAGGCTTTGGACATACTGGACACATAGACACTCAGTAAAGCCTTGCCAACTGACTGCATAAAAAACCACAAATTGCTTATCTATAGAAATTCAACGTATTTTTCCCAAGGATACTAACAATCCCTGTTATACCAGCATTTGATGATTCACTGTAAATATTTGTGTGTTTTGACATATTCTAGTAGTTTATTTATCTAAATCAAAGGGTTCTTATCAGCATTTCTTTTCAAAGTTTTATGCTATCAGCAGTAACTCTTCCTTACTTAGACTTTGATATATATTACCTTTAAAATATGAGACAATTTGCAGACAAGGGGGAAAGAGGGATAACGCAATCATCAACTCAGTTATGTGGGATTAGCCTTATAAAATTGTACTACATCTTGAATGCTTCTGTCGCCACTTCCTCAGACTGCTGTGTGTGGTCTGTTGCCTCAGAATGATTAATCACCTTCTGAAGGCAAATGAGACATCACCATTTCACTAGCATGGTGAATGGCTGGTCACAGGAAGGCAAACAATGGTCAGCAGTATTGGTTACTATTTAATAATTGACGAATGGGATTATTTTATTTTCTCTGAAAGATGAATGAGAGGTTACTTCAAGATAATGGCAGGAAGGGTAAACGTCAAGAAGAAAGGGATGGAAATTCAGGACTGACTTAGGCAGGAAATGAGTTTAGCTGCAGTGACATCGTTTTGACAGTGCCTGCACAGTATGTGCCTGGCGCAGAGACTGGAGAGAAAAAAACATTTTGACTACATTTCTTTGAAGGAAAATGAGGAGCATTAGATTGTATTCACAAAGGCAGATCTACAATCTATTTTCTCAGAGAGACTAATATGTGTATGCTTTCAGTTTGGACTGCATCTGGGTCTCAGCTGCCTGGTTCTATATTGATTATTAAGTGTTATTTTTTGTCTAAATGAAGCTACTTTTTAGAACCACATTGTTAAATCAGTATTTCAAGATTGGAGCAATATTCATTAAGAAGAGCCATGAGCTTTTTGTCCTCAAATAAATTAATGTTGTCCCTTAACACCACCAAGAATAAATCATGTGAAGCTAATTAAGATAGTGTTCACTCTTCTTGCACAGACAATTGGAAGCCTTTAGGGTCAAGAAAATGAATATTATTCTCTCTTAAAATGACTATTATAGAAAAGAGATACACCATATCTTATTTCCAGTAGTTCTTCCTTGAATGGGTACAGTTATAAACAGGAAATATGAACCCAGGCACCCATCTGATAAAGAATGACCAATCTTTCTGCTAAGAAGATGTTCACAGACATATATTCATGTTAAAAGTAGTTGTTTGGCCAGGTGCAGTGGCTTACACCTGTACTCCCAGCACTTTGGGAGGCTGAGGCAGGTGTATCACTTGAGCCCAGGAATTCGAGACCAGCCTGGGCATCTATACAAAAAATACAAAAAATTAGCTGGGCATGGTGACACGTACCTGTAATCCCAGCTACTTGGGAGGCTGAGGTGGGAGGATCACCTGAGCCCATGAGGTCAAGGCTGCAGTGAACCATGATTGTACTACTGCACTTCAGCCTGGGGGACAGAGTGAGACCTTATCTCTAAAATGAAAATAAATAAAATAATAAAAGCAGTTGTTTATTAAGACACCTTTTCAAATCCCCATAAATCAATGTTTAAAATCCTTGCAAAAAACACCATATGCTGATCTCCTCAAGCAACCTAAGGAGCCAGCTCTTGAAAAATAAAGCCAACATTGGTTAAGCCAAGAAGCATTGCTGTTAAATGCAAATGCCAAAAATTGATTTATAAGATAATCAAAAGCTGAAGATCATAGTATCATGGTCATGTGAAATTTTCTTATATGTAAAATGAGAAAATTGAAAAAGATAAATGTAGAACTCTGAATACATGGAATAAAAAGTTGTGTGCAATTGCCTCAGAATAATTTTTTCTTTCACTGAAATTGAAATATATTTTATGTACAGTTAACTTTTGATATTTCTGGACTATAAATATTTGTTATAGTATTTTATAGTTAATTGGTGTTTGTCCTTCCTATTTGATGGTTTTAATTAAGAAACTTTGGCTTTTTTAGTAACTAATAGATGCATAATGTCTATATTGATTTAACTTTCAGTAAGAGATTTGGGAGTTAGTCTATATGACTGTAAGACAGAAATGCTTTAAGGTAAAATTCCAAAGCAGTGTCTTCCAATGCACTGAGATTCTCAAATGTAAGTTAGTGAAGATCATGAGATGTGTTGGATTAAAACAGTGTGTCTGTATAAAGCAATGGAAAGAATATTGTTCAAGAAGATAAACACATTGACCAAGTGCTTTGAGATTATTATGAGAAGCGGGGATTTGTTGAGTGCATGTAGTGTGACTTTGGGTCTGCAGGTTTTAAGATTAGAAGATAATATTGACATACATTATCTCTTGCAGATTTCCATCCCCCCAAACTTAGTATTTGGAAGAAATTTCCTAAACGAAATGAAAAATGATGAAGTTTGTAGTCAGTCTCTCTAGACTCTCATTTTCTTTTTCATGAGTTTTTTCTTCAACATACAGATGTATGCTGTTGGCCTTTCTGACCTAATTTATCCCTTCTTACCTTAGCCCTCCCCTCCCACCTCCATTCCAAAAAAAAAAGACCTGAAAGAAAAGTATTTGTAATTCAAAAAGTAGGCTCATGTGAACATTACTCAGGTGCCCCCACTAGGTTGCCTGGACAATACGCTGATTGCAATCCGGGAGAATCTTTTCCCAGCAGGAGGGACAGTGCCCAAGCTAAGCTCACAATGGCACTGGTGGCTTCCTGTCCAACCTCTTCCTCTTCCCACTTTCAGACACACAAGGAGAACTGTAACTTCTCAAGGGCTCCACAGGCCCCAGGTACTGGAGTAGCTAGCATCCTAAATCCAGATTCCTGTTTCCAAACAGCCTATTTATTTCATTCAGTAACAAAGCCACAATTTCATACTTGCGTCATAAGAAGAGAGACCCAAGAGTAAAATATTGTTATCTTCGTTGGAGTCAAACCCCAGCCAGGTCCAGAAAACGTTCCCCCAAAGGAAGATGGTCAAATTAGGGAACCACAACCACCTCTGGAGGCTGACTCTGGCCTTGTGATTTTCCTCTTCTCTCACTGATACTTATTCCTTAAACCAATACTGTGTGGCTTGTGAAGTTTGTTCTAACCCATTATATGGCAGATGGCAACCCTGAGGAGAACCACCTGGTTCAACAGCTTTCTTATTTATTCCTCATTCACCTATAATTATGGCACCACAATATTGTGTTTGAAGCCTCATTTCTAAGTGTGGAAGGAAAGATTTTTTTTTTTCATTTAAAAGATATTTTAGTACCAAGTAACATACGGGAGGGCAAGTATTTCAAACTTTTATTAGGAAAAACTTTCTTGGTATTTTAAACTCAAACTACATAAGTGGTCATTCTTGTGTGAGGCTATCTTGATTACTATAGTTTTATAATTAGTCTTCAATCAGATAGTATGACTTCTCCAAATATGTTTTCTTAAAATGGTACACTGTATATGTATGTTAATGTAACAACCACCTAAAACATGATACAGAACTATTCCATCACCACAAAGATCTTTCTGGTGGTACCTCTTTATAGTCATGCACACCTTTTTACCACCCCCCACCATCCATAACTCCTGGTGACTACTAATCTGTTTTCTAGCTCTATAATTTTGATATTTCAAGAATGTTATATAAATGGAATCATACAATATATTATCTTTTGATATTGGCTTTTTTTCATTCAGCACAATGCTCTTGAGCTCCATTCTACTCTTGTTTGAATCAATAGTTTGTTGCTTTATATTGCTGAAAAATACTCCATTATATATATGACATATATATTAATATGCACAAACACACACACACACACATACATCACAGCTTGTTTAACCATTCACCTACTAAGGAACATTTTGGTTGTTTCCAGTTTTTGACCATTAAAAATAAAGCTGCTATGAACAATTGTGCACAAGTGTTGTGTGGGCATAAACTTCATTTCTCTAGAATAAGTGCCTGAGAGTTCAACTGCTGGGTCATATGGTAGGTGTATGTTTCTCTGCATCCTTGCAAACAGTTGGTGTTGTCACTATTTTCTATTAATATTTTAGCCACTCTAATGAATATATAGTGATATCTCATCATTATATTCATTTGCATTTCCTTAATAGCTACTGATGTTGAACATTTTTCATATGATTATTTGCCATCCTTTCATCCTCTTTGGGGAAATGTCTCTTCATGTCTTTTGTCCATTTTCTAATTACATTGCTTTTTTTTTTTACTGTTCGGTTTTGAGGGTTCTTTTTATATCATACAAATGAGTCCTTTGTCAGGTACGTAGTTTGCAAATATTTTCTTCCAGTCTGAAGCTCATCTTGTCATCCTTTTAGCAAGGTCTTTCACAAAAAAGTTTTAAATTTTGATGAAGTCCAATTTTAATATCTTTCTTTTATCAATTGTGCTTTTGGTATCATGTCTAAGAACTCTTTGCTGTCTTTGGTCTCAAACATTTTCTTCCATATTACATTCTAAAAGTTTTATAGTTTTAGGCTTTATATTTACATTTGTGACTCATTTGGAGTTACTTTTAATGTAAAGTATGAGGTTTAGGTTGAAGTTCACTTTTTTGCCTATGGATATTCAATTCAGCATCATTTGTTGACAAGAATATCCTTCCTCCTTTAAATTGTTTTACTGCCAAAAATCAGTTAGCTATATAAGGCTATGTGGGGTTATTTCTGGGTTTTCCATTCTGTTCCAATGACCTATATGTCTACCTCTTCATCAATATCAACACAGTTTTGATATCTGTAGCGATATAGTAATTCTTGAAATAGGGTAGATTGATTCCTTCTACTTTACTCTTCTTTAAAAAGTTTTTTTTTTTTTTAGCTATTCTACGTTCTTTGGTCTTTCCATATGAATTTTAGGATAGTCTTTTCTATATCTACAAACAAGTCATGCTGAGATTTTGATATTTATTGTACTAAACCTGTATATCAAACTATGAAGAATTGACTTTGTTTTTCTATTTTGAGTTTGCCCAGTCATGAATATGGTACATCCCTCCATTTATTTAGAACTTTAATTTCTTTCATCAGCATTGTATAATTTGCAGTGTGCAAGTTCTATAGCTGTTTTGTTAGATTTACACCTAAGTATTTCATTTTCTTAAGAACAATTATAAATAGTATTATATTTATTATTTTGGTTTTCACAGTTTATTGTTAATATAGAGAAATACAAATAATTTTGTATGTCAATCTTATATCCTGTGACTAGACATTTTGTTGTAGATTCCTTGGGATTTTCTATGCAGACTGTCATGTCATCTACAAATAGGGACAGTTTTATTTGTTCCTTCCATATATGTGTGCCTTTTTCCTTTTCTTGCCTTATTGTGCTGGCTAGAATTTCTAGTATCAAATGAATAGCAGTGATAAGAGCAGACATATTTGCCTTTCTCATCCTAGAGTGGAATTATTCCATCTTTCAAAATTGTGTTTTAGCTGTAGGTTTATTTGATCATTTTTTTATAGATGTTCTTTGTTAAGAATGTTTTCTTCTATTACTACCTTCCTCAGAGTTTTAATACTGTATGAATGTTGAACTGTGTCAAATGTGCTCTTTCTGCATCAGTTGATATAATCATGTGATATTTTTTCTTCTTTAGCCTGTTGGTATGATTAACTTTAACTGAATTTTGACTACTGAATCAGCCTTACGTCCCTGGAATAAACTTTATTTTGTCATGAACATACGAGTGCATGTGTCTTTTTGTTAGATTGATTTATTTTCCTTTGGATATATACCCAGTAATGGGATTGCTGGGTCAAATAGTAGTTCTATTTTAAGTTCTCTGAGAAATCTCCAAACTGCTTTCCACAACAGCTGAACTAATTTAAATTCCCATGAACAAAGTATAAGCATTCCCTTTTCTCCCCAGCCTCACCAGCATCTGTTTCTTTTGACTTTTTAATGATAGTCATTCTATTAGTAACTAGTTTAGATGGTGTCTCATTGTAGTTTTGATTTGTATTTCTCTGATGATTAGTGATGCTGAGCATTTTTCATATGTTTGTTGGCTACTTGTACGTCTTCTTTTGAGAAGCGTCTGTTCATGTACTTGCCCACTTTTTAATGCAGTTTTTTTTCTTGTTTATTTGATTAAGTTTCTTACATATTTTGAATATTAGGCCTTTGTTAGATGCATAGAAAATATTTTCTCCCATTCTGTGAGCTGGCTGTTTATTCTGTTGATAATTTCTTTTGCTGTACAGAAGTTCTTTAGTTTAATTAGGTCCTGCTTGCCAATTTTGTGTTTGTTGCAATTGCTTTTGAGGACTTAGCCATAAATTCTTTGCCAAGGCTAATGTCCAGAAGGGTATTTCCTAGGTTTACTTCTGAGTTTTTATATTTCTAGGTCTTACCTTTAAGTATTTAATCTATTTTGAGTTAATTTATATATTGTGAAAGTAGGGGCCTAGTTTCATTCTTCTGCATATGGCTAGCCAGTTATCCGAGCACCATTTATTGAGTAGGGAGTCCTTTCTTCATTGCTTGTTTTTGTCAACTTTGTTGATGATCAGATGATTGTAGTTGCATGGCTTTATTTCTGCATTCTCTATTCTGTTCCACTGGTCTGTATGTCTGTTTTTGCATGAGCACCATGTTGTTTTGCTTACTGTAACCTTATAGTATAGTTGGGTAATGTGTTTCTATAATGAGTTAGAGAGGAATCTTTTTTCTTTGGTTTCTTGGAATAGTTTCAGTAGGATTGGTACCAGCTGTCTTTGTACGTCTGGTAGAATTCACCCATGAATCCATCTGGTCCAGGACTTTTTTTGGCTGATATGTTTGTTTATTATATTTTAATACTGATTCAATTTCAGAACTTTCACTATTGGTCTGTTCAGGTCTTAAAGTTCTTCCTGATTCATTCTTGGGAGGTTGTGTCTTTCCAGGAATTTATCTATTTCCTCTAGATTTTCTAGTTTCTGTGCATAGGGGTCTTCATAATAGTCTGTGAGGGTCCTTTCTAATTCTATGGGATTGGTTGTAATGTCACCTTTGTCATTTCTGATTGTGCATTTCTCTTTTTTTCTTTGTTAATCTAGCTAGCAGTACATCAATCTTGTTTATACTTTCAAAGAAACCACTTTTGGCCTTGTTGATCTTTTGTATGGATTTGGGGGTTTCTATTTCATTTTGTTCTGTTTAGATTTTAGTTATTTATTTTCTTCCACTGGTTTTGGGGTTAGTTTGTTCTTGTTTTTCTAGGTCCTCTAGGTGCAATGTTAGATTGTTGCCAGAGTTTTTGCACTGATTCCTTCTTATCTGAGGGTGCTGATATTTCTTTAGCTTTTTAAATTGCTGTCATTTAGATGGGACTTTTTGTTTTTTTAATTCTTTTTTTCCCTTGAGGGTTTAATTATGGTGTATGTTGTGTCATTTGGCTTTATTTCTGGATATTTTCAGAGGACGAAGGCCCTGTGTGGGCTCCTTAGTTGTGGCTAAATTCCTGCATTAGGTTTCACAGGCTACGTGTGCTGAAGGCATTTATTTTTGTTTGGTGGTGTAACTCAGGCTGCAATATAGTAGATGACACTTAACAGTAAGAGCTGGTAGATATGCTCTTACTCAGCTGCACACCTCTTTTGTATTTAAGTGTGTTTTAAGCAGTGATCTGGAGAGGGGTAGATGGGGGGGTGGTGAGAGACAACCCTTTCACCAAGTCCATTCCCAGGCCTCGGTGGAACCCCCTGCCAATGTCTGGTGCTGTGCTTGCATTTCCTTAGCCCTAAGAGTGGCCCTGGTGGGTTGTACTCCCTCCCAAATGTTAGGTCACCAAGAGACCCACAACTGGCCATGGGCCTGCTGGTCCTCTGAGCTTGGAAGAGTCAGACCGGGCTGTGGGGTATGTCTGCAGGTGGTCTGATGATACAGTGGGTCAAGGGTGGAGAATCCCTAGGCAGAGGTGGTCGTGCCATGGGTGTACAGTTGGTGTGGTGTCCATGGCCTGAGGTTTTTTGCCCAGCAGATGACTGTGGAGACCTCCCAGCTCACACTCTCTTGACTGGGTCTCCCTCCAGTGTATGTCCCAGGAATAGGCCCAATCAGCTAGTTTTGTCCCAAGTCCTACGCATCCAGATCCCTGGGCTATTCCAGGCCATGGCGTTCTCTTGGGTAGAAGCTGCAGCTGACCAACAAGCTACACCCTTCGTGGACCAGTCTTGCAGAAGAAGGGATGCCCAGCCCCCATGCCAGCACACAAACCTGTGCCTTAGTCTTTTCAGTATTCTTGGGTTGGGGGCTCCTCCCTTGATCAAGCTCAGGGCACAAACTTCAGCTCAATATCCTTTGGCAGGATGCTTGAACCCTGGAGGTTTGAGACAGGGTCCGTGGCTTCATCTTCTGGCCCTTCAGGGTTGAGCACTGGCAGTGCTGGGGGGCTAAACTATTCCCAGCCTACTGACAAAACAGTCAGGTGGGGCAGCAGAGACTGTGCTGTGTGCAACCTCTTCTGGGAATGGCCAGGCAGGAGCCTTTGCAGGGGTTGGTGGACAAGGGGCACACAGATCTGATGTGCCCTGGTCCCATGGGATAGGAAGCCGTGCTCTCTCCCTGCTAGCAGTTAACAGGGACTAGACATACTCAGAGCAAGATGGAGAACCTTGGGGATGAGCACCTATGGTCGTGTTTTGCAGCAGCTTCCCCATGCACAAAACCTTCTGGGTTCCATGCAGTTTGAGCTCTGCATCTGCCTTTTTCCTAGGTAGTTCCCCTTGCCAACTCAAATGTCTATGGGATCATATCTCTTCTAGCTAAAATCTTAGAAGTTCATGGCAGAAGTGTGGTGCTCTGGAGTTCCTTCACTCACCCCTTCCTTAGGAACTGTTGAGGATGAGTAGTCAGTCCTGGTACTTGATGACTCCATGCAGGCTTCCCAGCTTTCTTCTTCTTCAACCCTGAAGGGCCAGAGGATGAAGCCATGGACCCAGTCTCAAACCCCCAGGGTTTGAGCATACTGCCTAGGGATATTGAGCTGAGGTCTGTGTTTTCTACCAACTTTCAGTGTTTTCTCTTAAAAGATCTGTTCAAAGTGTGATAGTTTACTTGACATTTTGGTTTCTGTCAGTAGGAGAGGTGTTTCCTGGATGTGTCTAGTCAGCCATCTTGTCCTATCTCCACAAAGTTTCTCTGCTGAGTTCCTGGTCTCAGGACACAAAATGGGAAATTCCCTGGTGGGTCTTCCAAAAGTTGGGTCTGATCACATATGGCCTCTGTACCTGCAGGCTTCAGATATGGTGGGTCATTTCCAAACTTAGAAGTGATCTGTGCCAAGGCTCTGGAGGTTCACTGCAGAGACCTCCTTTCTTTTTAGGGAATTACACTTAGGCATTCTTTTAGGGTTGTTATACTAGTGACAAATTCTCTTAGTTTTCTTCATCTTGACTTTACTTTCACCTTTATTCCTGAGGATATTTTCACAGAATGTAGGATTCTAGGTTGACAATTCTTATCTGTCAGAACATGGAAAATGTGCCACTTTTTTCCTGGCCTCCATAGTTTCTGATAAGCTCTTCTATCGATGAAATTATTTGACCCTATAGAAAATGCACTGTTTTTCTCTGGCTATTTTCAGGACTTTTCTTTGTCTTTACTTTTCACATGTTTAATTATGCTGTATCTTGGTGTGGATTTCTTTAAGATTTCTCTGTTTGAGCTTCATTTAGCTTCTTGAATCTGTAGGTCATTTTGCTTTTGCCAAGTTTGAAAAAATTTCAGCCATTATGTCTTCGAATACTTTATTAACGTAACTCTTTTTCTCCTCTCTTTCTAAGACTCCGATAACATAAATATTAGGTTTTTTTGTTATAGCCCTACAAGTCCCTGAGGATCTGTTCATTTTTTTTAAGTCTATATCTCCTTGTCATTCAGATTGGGTAATTTCTATTCTTCTATTTTCAAATTTACTGATTATTTCCACCTTCTTCTTCATTCTTTTGTTTTAAACCCCAACATACTTTGTTAAAATTTTTGCTTTAAATCATCAGTTATCTTCCAAAGAGAGAAAAATAATGAGAAAAGCATTTTATGTTTTCCCACATAATTACTATTTCCAGTGCTTTTCATCCCTTTGTATAGATACAGATTTCCATCTGATACAATTTCCTTCTGTTTAAAATACTTCCTTTAACATCTCTCATAGTTCAATTCTGCTCTTGATGGATAATTTCAGGTTTTGTACATCAAAAAGGTAATTATTTCGCCTTCACTTTTGAAACATATTTTCACTGCTTATCAGAGTCTAGGCTAACGGTTTTTTTTTCTTCATTTGGTACCTGAGATATGTTGTTCCATTGTCTTCTGTCTTGCATTATTTCTAATGAGAAGTATGTTGTAGTTCTCATTTGTTACCCTCTATATAATGTAATTTTTTTCTCATGGGCTGCTTTCAAGAATTTTTAAAATCAATTATTTTCAATGATTTGATTATAATGTACCTTGATATTTCTTGGTGTTCATATTTCTTGTGCATGGGATTCATTCAGCTTCTTGGAACTGTTTATTTTTTTAGGTAGGCTAGTAAATCCAGTCCCTGACAGTTCACCTTGGTCAAAAGCAGAAGTCCTGCATTACTGATTTTTAGAGGTCTCCAGCCATTTCTTATGTGCAATTAGGGTTGAGAACCACATGGTGATAGACAGAAGTGAACAAATGTCAAAAACAATTATGAAGTAAAATGGCCAGACTTGATCATTGAGTGGAGGTGTAGAGGTGGATGGGAGGTAAAATGTGGTTAAAGAAAATGAAGAGACAAATAGACTTCTTGCCTCAGTAACTGTGCATTGAGAAGGATGTTGAAATACAGAACTCTATCATCAATATAGTTTTAAGAAATGGAAAAAACTAAATTTGATAAACCTGAAGTCTGTCCAAGCAGAGTCATTTTTTTTAGAAATTAGTCTAAAAATCAGAAGGCAAATACAAAGTGAAGGAATATATATAAGTAGAATTCATATGGATATAGATGATAGGAAAATTTATAGGGTGCACAATATTGGCAAAGAAGAATGTTCAGAGTGACACACTCTTAATCTTCAAGCTGCTATTCCTTTTGAGGAACCAGGAATTTGATGACTCAATGCCCAAGTAGATATTTAAACACTGAAATTGAGAAATTTATTATTTCTTTTACCTTTATTATCTGTTTAAACTGTTTATCCATTTCAAAAGTTTGACTGAATATAAAAAATATTTAAATATATTACATTAAAAAAGTAGGGATTTATGAGATGTCAAGTAACCCTGGACCAACTTTTCTTTTCAAAGTAGGAAGACCTACCTTCATATAACTCATGAGGATATATAGATATTTAAGTTTAAAATATGAGATCATCTACTTTTTCTAAGCCCATGATGAATTCTAGTTGGTGACATGTAAGAAAATTAATTCATTCTTGAAATTTTTTTAGCAGAATGGACCATAATGTGGAGCTTCATATTTTTTGTGAGAAAACTAGTATGTTGGAATTTTTAGCAGTTTTGAGTGTAGACTTCAAGTCTCTTAATTGCAGATCTTTTTTAGCCTTGCTTTTTTTAATACCTGTGCAAGGAAAATAGCCCTAATGAAGTAAGAAGTCTCCCTGTAATGTAACTCTATGACAAGTTCTCTTTTTCTCTCTATTATAATTACCTTTCAACATCCTGAAGTCGTCAGAAGAGTTTGGAGTTAGACTTGTGTTTGTGATGCTTAGGAGACTGGAGAAAGGAGTTCTTCCCAGTTTTGGGGTGAAGAACTCAGAAAAATTGGGGTAAATGTCATCAAAATGTCTAGACATGATTGGCGAATAAGTTGCAGCTGCAACAACCAGCATTGCTGCTTTTGGAAGAGTCCTCAGAAACAGTGGGGAGAGAAAAAGATTGCATGCAGTAATCATATTTGGAAAATCAAGAAAGGGAAAATCCCAGGAGGCTGGAAAACTTAGAGCACTGAGCTTACTTTTCAAAATCCTCTCAAAATGATGATTGTACAGTTCATCTTTGATTATCTGGCCATATAATTAATCAGTGTATCTTCCTGTAAACCAGCTGAGAAAAATAATAAATAAATAATAAATAAGTAAATGAAATAATAAGCTGCTCATACTTCCTTACCTTTAATTGTCCATAGTGCCCATGTTGTTGATTATAATGCATTTTGTTCAGGAAGGCTTATTGGCCTTTAGAACTGTTCATTCTTTGGGGATATAAATACACACTTTTTTGGATTTTTAAATGATCTCCATTAGCTTTCAATCACTAGTGATTTTCTTCTTGGATCTTTGGAGGGGCAAAATTTGAATCTTTCCCAGCCTGCTATTGTAGAAAGGGCACAGGCACCAGAGGCAGACGAACCTAAATTCAAATTTCAGCTTAATGATCTTGGGCAAATCCATTTGCCTTGATATTGACTTCATCGTCCGTCTGTTCTCATTTTAAGCATCTTTCTCAAGCTATTCTCTAAGATATCAGTCTGATACTCAAGGCAAATTAGAGACGTCTTTTCAAAGCACAGTTTTAATGTTTATGGCAAAAGTAAGGTGCTACATTATGGTGATAGTAACATAAGTGTATACATTGGTTCACAGTCACCAAATTTTATACATTAATTATATGCAGTTTTTGACACATCAATTATACCTCAATAAAGTTTGGAAGGAAAGACTAAGATGCGGGAGAAAGACTTTGGAATAGGAGGATGTCATAAAGCTCATTCTGTGGACCTAGCAATTACTTTTTTAAAAAGTCTTACAGGAGGCTATCATCTTTAGCAAACTAACACAGGAACAGAAAACCAAATACCTCATGTTGTCACTTATAAATGGGAGCTAAATGATAAGAACTTATGAACACAAAGAAGGAAACAACAGACAGTGGGGTCTACTTGATGGGGGAGGGTGGGAGGAGGGAGGGGAGTGGAAAAGTTAATTGAGCTTAATGCATGGGTGATGTAATAATATGTACAACAAATCTCCATGACATGTTTATCTATGTAACAAACCTCCACATGTACGCCCAAACCAAAAATAAAAAATTTTTTAAAAGCCTTACAGGAAAAACAATTATCTGGTAATAAAATACAAACACTCTCTCTAAAGACTTCCTTTAAAAGTCTTCAAGGAAGTTTTTTTAAAAAAAGATATTTATCCATGCTTAAAAAAATATGAGCCTTAATTGAAAAACTGACAATTCTCTGACCTTAGTAAAATGCAACATCCTCCAAACAGCTGGCATGGGAAAGTAAATAGTTTTTTTGTAACAGTGGATGGTTTAGCTTAGTAACAATATGGCTAAATAATTTCTGTAAAGCTTGAAGTGCCTGTTTTGAAATGTTTGAGATATTATTTGTTTGGTGGTGGATTGGGGGCGGGGTATATGGAAATCAGCTCTAAGGATGACATGACATTGTTAGTAATGAAGGTATTTAAAATAGGACTCAGGCAAGGCTATTTGCAGAGCTGCCTGACTGGTGTGAATCTGCACAGACCTATTTCTGGACTTCTGTTTGCAATTCATGGTAATTTACAGAGTAAATGGCTCAGGATGTGCAAAAGGGAACAACAGCCTATATAGATTTCAGGGGACTAAATGGAAATCTTCCTCTTTGACACAGGAAAATTGGCATATGATGAATAGCTGACGGCTGGATTTTTATGCTCTTGCATAAAATTCAATTTAATTTTCTTTAGGTTTTAAATCAACTCATTGATAATGTGTTAAAATGAAGAAAAGGAAGCATTTAGCCTTTGGGAATGTATTTACCCTTCAGTAGATGCTATTTAATAGACAAGATTTAACTTGCTTGAAATATGAAATTACTTTCTATGACTACCATACTCACCATTACTGTAGAAATGAACACTAAAATGTTTGAATATGCACATAGGATATCAAACAGGTGCATTTATTGAGTACCTGGTATGCCTCAGGCATTGTGATAAACAATTTAAATACATTATTTCATTTCATCTGTATTCCAGTTCTACTTACACTTAACAACCATTTCACCCTTAAGCAAATCATTTAAAGTCTCTGAATTTTTTTTGTTTTCTCATCCCTACAGCAGGAACTTTAATAAGTGTCTTGCTTTCTGGTTCACTGGTTTATACATTCAATACATATTTACTGTATACTTATTATATACCAGTAGTTGTACTAGATGCTGGGGATACAACAGTGAATAAGGCATTTTCCTGCCCAGAGCTTATTTGGTTTTTTAAACACGATGTATGTAGAAATATAAGTGTGTATTTTTTCCAACACTTATTAAAAAAATAACCTTTTAAGGTGGCACATCTAACCAAGGTTGTTGCTGAGATCAACTGAGGTAATGTCCAAGAAAAGTACTTGATATGTGATAAAAGGATATAAACCAACTTTGATGAATATTGGAAAATGGGGTTAATATTAAATCAACAAAATCCTTATGGATAAAAAATACTTCCAGGCTAAAATTTTATATTAATCCCTGAAAAAGTGTAGTTATGATTTCATTAACTTGAACTGCAAATTATTGCTGGGATAATTGAAACGAGTCTAATATTCATCAAAAACTGCTGCTCAATTAGAGTATAATGTGGGATGGGGGTGGAGGCAAGATGGCCGAATAGGAACAGCTCTGGTCTACAGCTCCCAGTGTGAGCGACGCAGAAGATGGGTGATTTCTGCATTTCCATCTGAGGTACTGGGTTCATCTCACTAGGGAGTGCCAGACAGTGGGTGCAGGACAGTGAGTGCAGCACACCCTGCGTGAGCCGAAGCAGGGCAAGGCATTGCCTCACTCCAGAAGCGCAAGGGGTCAGGGAGTTCCCTTTCCCAGTCAAAGAAAGGAGTGACAGACAGCACCTGGAAAATCGGGTCACTCCCACCCTAATACTGCGATTTTCCAACGGCACACCAGGAGATTATAACCTGCACCTGGCTCAGAGGGTCCTACGCCCACCGAGCCTTGCTGATTGCTAGCACAGCAGTCTGAGATCAAACTGCAAGGAGGCAGCGAGGCTGGGGGAGGGGCGCCTGCCATTGCCCAGACTTGATTAGGTAAACAAAGCAGCTGGGAAACTCGAACTGGGTGGAGCCCACCACAACTCAAGGAGGCCTGCCTGCCTCTGTAGGCTCCACCTCTGGGGGCAGGGCACAGACAAACAAAAAGACAGCAGTAACCTCTGCAGACTTAAATGTCCTTGTCTGACAGTTTTGAAGAGAGTAATGGTTCTCCCAGCACGCAGCTGGAGATCTGAGAACGGGCAGACCGCCTCCTCAAGTGGGTCCCTCACCCCCGAGCAGCCTAACTGGGAGGCACCCCCCAATAGGGGCAGACTGACACCTCACATGGCCGGGTACTCCTCTGAGACAAAACTTCCAGAGGAAGGATCAGGCAGCAGCATTTGCGGTTCACCAAAATCCGCTGTTCAACAGCGGGCTGTTCTGCAGCCACCATTGCTGATACCCATGCAAATAGAGTCTGGAGTGGACCTCTAGCAAACTCTAACAGACCTGCAGCTGAGGGTCCTGTCTGTTAGAAGGAAAACTAACAAACAGAAAGGACATCCACACCAAAAACCCATCTGTACGTCACCATCATCAAAGACTAAAAGTAGATAAAACCACAAAGATGGGGAAAAAACAGAGCAGAAAAACTGGAAAGTCTAAAAAGCAGAGCACCTCTCCTCCTCCAAAGGAACGCAGTTCCTCACCAGCAATGGAACAAAGCTGGACGGAGAATGGCTTTGACGAGTTGAGAGAAGAAGGCTTCAGATGATCAAACTACTCTGAGCTACAGGAGGAAATTCAAACCAATGGCAAAGAGGTTAAAAACTTTGAAAAAAAATTAGACGAATGGCTAACTAGAAAAACCAATGCACAGAAGTCCTTAAAGGAGCTGATGGAGCTGAAAGCCAAGGCTCGAGAACTACATGAAGAATGCAGAAGCCTCAGGAGCCGATGCGATCAACTGGAAAAACAGGTATCAGTGATGGAAAACGAAATGAATGAAATGAAGCGAGAAGGCAAGTTTAGAGAAAAAAGAATAAAAAGAAATGAACAAAGCCTCCAAGAAATATGGGACTATGTGAAAAGACCAAGTCTACGTCTGATTGGTGTACCTGAAAGTGATGGGGAGAATGGAACCAAATTGGAAAACACTCTGCAGGATATTATCCAGGAGAACATCCCCAATCTAGCAAGGCAGGCCAACATTCAGATTCAGGAAATACAGAGAACACCATAAAGATACTCCTCGAGATGAGCAACTCCAAGACACATAATTGTCAGATTCACCAAAGTTGAAATGAAGGAAAAAATGTTAAGGGCAGCCAGAGAGAAAGGTCGGGTTACCCACAAAGGGAAGCCCATCAGACTAAAAGCAGATCTCTTGGCAGAAACTCTACTAGCCAGAAGAGAGTGGGGGCCAATATTCAACATTCTTAAAGAAAAGAATTTTCAACCCAGAATTTCATATCCAGCCAAACTAAGCTTCATAAGTGAAGGAGAAATAAAATCCTTTATAGACAAGCAAATGCTGAGAGATTTTCTCATCACCAGGCCTGCCCTAAAACAGCTCCTGAAGGAAGCACTAAACATGGAAAGGAACAACCGGTACCAGCCACTGCAAAAACATGCCAAATTATAAAGACCATCAAGGCTAGGAAGAAACTGCATCAACTAACGAGCAAAATAACCAGCTAACATCATAATGACAGGATCAAATTCACACATAACAATATTAACTTTAAATGTCAATGGGCTAAATGTTCCAATTAAAAGACACAGACTGGCAAATTGGATAAAGAGTCAAGACCCATCAGTGTGCTGTATTCAGGAAACCCATCTCATGTGCAGAGACACATATAGGCTCAAAATAAAGGGGTGGAGGAAGATCTACCAAGCAAATAGAAAACAAAAAAAGGCAGGGGTTGCATTCCTAGTCTCTGATAAAACAGACTTTAAACCAACAAAGAACAAAAGAGACAAAGAAGGCCATTACGTAATGGTAAAGGGATCAATTCAACAAGAAGAGCTAACTATCCTAAATATACATGCACCCAATACAGGAGCACCCAGATTCATAAAGCAAGTCCTTAGTGACCTACAAAGAGACTTAGACTCCCACACAATAATAATGGGAGAATTTAACACCCCACTGTCAACATTAGACAGATCAACGAGACAGAAAGTTAACAAGGATACCCAGGAATTGAACTCAGCTCTGCACCAAGCGGACCTAAGAGACATCTACAGAACTCTCCACCCCAAATCAACAGAATATACATTTTTTTCAGCACCACACCACACCTATTCCAAAATTGACCACATACTTGGAAGTAAAGCTCTCCTTAATAAATGTAAAAGAACAGAAATTATAACAAACTGTCTCTCAGACCACAGTGCAATCAAACTAGAACTCAGGATTAAGAAACTCACTCAAAACGGCTCAACTACATGGAAACTGAACAACCTGCTCCTGAATGACTACTGGGTACATAACGAAATGAAGCCAAAAATAAAGATGTTCTTTGAAACCAACGAGAACCAAGACACAACATACCAGAATCTCTGGGATGCATTCAAAGCAGTGTGTAGAGGGAAATTTATAGCACTAAATGCCCACAAGAGAAAGCAGAAAAGATCCAAAATTGACACCCTAACATCACAATTAAAAGAACTCGAAAAGCAAGAGCAAACACATTCAAAAGCTACCAGAAGGCAAGAAATAACTAAAATCAGAGCAGAACTGAAGGAAATAGAGACACAAAATACCCTTCAAAAAATTAATGAATCCAGGAGCTGGTTTTTTGAAAAGATCAACAAAACTGATAGACTGCTAGCAAGACTAATAAAGAAGAAAAGAGAGAAGAATCAAATAGATGTAATAAAAAATGATAAAGGGGATATCACCACCAATGCCACAGAAATACAAACTACCATCAGAGAATACTACAAACACCTCTACACAAATAAACTAGAAAATCTAGAAGAAATGGATAAATTCCTCAACAAATACACTCTCCCAAGACTAAACCAGGAAGAAGTTGAATCTCTGAATAGACCAATAACAGGAGCTGAAATTGAGGCAATAATCAATAACTTACCAACCAAAAAGAGTCCAGGACCAGATGGACTCACAGCCGAATTCTACCAGAGGTACAAGGAGGAGCTGGTACCATTCCTTCTGTAACTATTCCAATCAACAGAAAAAGAGGGAATCCTCCCTAACTCATTTTATGAGGCCAGCATCATCCTGATACCAAAGCCTGGCAGAGACACAACCAAAAAAAGAGAATTTTAGACCGATATCCTTGATGAACATTGATACAAAAATCCTCAATAAAATACTGGCAAACCGAATCCAGCAGCACATCAAAAATCTTATCCACCATGATCAAGTGGGCTTCATCCCTGGGATGCAAGGCTAGTGCAACATAAGCAAATCAATAAATGTAATCCAGCATATAAACAGAACCAAAGACAAAAACCACATGATTATCTCAATAGATGCAGAAAAGGCCTTTGACAAAATTTAACAACGCTTCATGCTAAAAACTCTCAATAAATTAGGTACTGATGAGATGTATCTCAAAATAATAAGAGCTATCTATGACAAACCCACAGCCAATATAATACTGAATGGCCAAAAACTGGAAGCATTCCCTTTGAAAACTGGCACAAGACAGGGATGCCCTCTCTCACCACTCCTATGCAACATAGTGTTGGATGTTCTGGCCAGGGCAATTAGGCAGGAGAAGGAAATAAAGGGTATTCAATTAGGAAAAGAGCAAGTCAAATTGTCCCTGTTTGCAGGTGACATGACTGTATATCTAGAAAACCCCATTGTCTCAGCCCAAAATCTCCTTAAGCTGGTAAGCAACTTCAGCAAAGTCTCAGGATACAAAATCAATGTACAAAAATCACAAGCATTCTTATACACCAATAACAGACAAACAGAGAGCCAAATCATGAGTGAACTCCCATTCACAATTGCTTCAAAGAGAATAAAATACTTAGGAATCCAACTTACAAGGGATGTGAAGGACCTCTTCAAGGAGAACTACAAACCACTGCTCAGTGAAATAAAAGAGGATACAAACAAATGGAAGAACATTCCATGCTCATGGGTAGGAAGAATCAATATCGTGAAAATGGCCATACTGCCCAAGGTAATTTATACATTCAATGCCATCCCCATCAAGCTACCAATGACTTTCTTCACAGAATTGGAAAAAACTACTTTAAAGTTCATGTGGAACCAAAAAAGAGCCCACATCCCCAAGTCAATCCTAAGCCAAAAGAACAAAGCTGGAGGCATCACACTACCTGACTTCAAAATATACTACAAGGCTACAGTAACCAAAACAGCATGGTACTGGTATCAAAACAGAGATATAGATCAATGGAACAGAACAGAGCCCTCAGAAATAATGCCGCATATCTACAACCATCTGATCTTTGACAAACCTGAGAAAAACAAGCAATGAGGAAAGGATTCCCTATTTAATAAATGGTGCTGGGAAAACTGGCTAGCCATATGGAGAAAGCTGAAACTGGATCCCTTCCTCACACCTTATACAAAAATTAATTCAAGATGGATTAAAGACTTAAACGTTAGACCTAAAACCATAAAAACCCTAGAAGAAAATCTAGGCATTACCATTCAGGATATAGGCATGGGCAAGTACTTCATGTCTAAAACACCAAAAGCAATGGCAGCAAAAGCCAAAATTGACAAATGGGATCTAATTAAACTAAAGAGCTTCTGCACAGCAAAAGAAACTACCATCAGAGTGAACAGGCAACCCACAAAATGCAGAAAATGTTCACAACCTACTCATTTGACAAAGGGATAATATCCAGAATCTACAATGAACTCCAACAAATTTACAAGAAAAAAACAAACAACCCCATCAAAAAGTGGGTGAAGGATATGAACAGACACTTCTCAAAAGAAGACATTTATGCAGCCAAAAAACACATGAAAAGATGCTCATCATCACTGGCCATCAGAGAAATGCAAATCAAAACCACATTGAGATACCATCTCACACCAGTTAGAATGGCGATCATTAAAAAGTCTGGAAACAACAGGTGCTGGAGAGGATGTGGAGAAATAGGAATACTTCTACACTGTTGGTGGGACTGTAAACTAGTTCAACCATTGTGGAAGTCAGTGTGGCGATTCCTCAGGGATCTAGAACTAGAAATACCATTTGACCCAGCCATCCCATTACTGGGTATATACCCAAAGGACTATAAATCATGCTGCTATAAAGAGACATGCACACGTATGTTTATTGCGGCACTATTCACAATAGCAAAGACTTGGAACCAACCCAAATGTCTAACAATGATAGACTGGATTAAGGAAATGTGGCACATATACACCATGGAATACTATGCAGCCATAAAAAATGAAGAGTTCATGTCCTTTGTAGGGACATGGATGAAACTGGAAACCATCATTCTCAGCAAACTATCGCAAGGACAAAAAAACAAACACTGCATGCTCTCACTCATAGGTGGGAATTGAACAATGAGAACACATGGACACAGGAAGGGGATCATCACACTCTGGGGACTGTTGTGGGGTGGGGGGAGGGGGGAGGGATAGCATTAGGAGATATACCTAATATTAAATGATGAGTTAATGGGTGCAGCACACCAACATGGCACATGTACATATATGTAACAAACCTGCACATTGTGCACATGTACCCTAAAACTTAAAGTATAATAATAATAAAATTTTAAAAAAGAGAGATAGGAAAGGACACAGACACACAGGGAGGAAGGCCATGCGAAGAAGGAAGCAGAGATTGGAGCTGTGCTGCCACAAGCCAAGGAAGGCCAGGAGCCACCAGCAGCGGGAACAGGCAAGGAAGGGTTCTCCCCCAGTGCCGTCACAGAGCGCACGGCCCCACAACACCTTCATTTTGGACTTTTGGCCTCTGGAACTATGAGAGAATACATTTCCTATTTTTTTTTTTTAAAAAAAGAAATTTAAAATAATCTTATTGTTAAATTTAGAATATCAAAAATCATAACATATTTTGATCTGTAATCTCAAAGCTCAAACTCAACGTCCCTTCTTCACCATATTCCTAGTGTTTAATATATGTTAAATTTAAAAAAAAGTATAATGTGGGATGATGTTAACATGATGGTCTCTCCTTTACAAACAGACTTATCATGCTAGTTGAAGATACTATCAAAGTGAAGAAGTTTAAGTATAATTTGGCTGAAAACATTTTTTATTCAAGGAGAGCTAATAATGCTGTATGTCAAACTCACAAGTTTGTGAAAAGGAACTTCTGAGTTGGAAGATGTACTACCAAATATATAGATTAATTCATTCATTACTTCATTCATTCAATAATAAACCACTTCAATCCGAAAATAATTTGGAGCCCAAGAACTGACCTCTTTAAATTCCTTAATCACCCCCTTGCAGGTAAAGGAAGGTCATGAAGGCTGGGGGTAGTTAGAAGATACAGAAAAATGAGATTATCTTTTATTGTTTCTTAGTAGAAACTAGATTTTTGGTTTTCCTTTGTTTTGGACTTTCTCCCATTTCAGTTTTCTTAATTGTCACAGATAGATTGTTTTCTGTTGTTTGAGTTTTAACAGTTGGTGTTCCTGATTTTTGCCCTTGACACATAATACTGGGGAACACGAGTAAACAGTGCAATTTTCTCCAAAGCTGAAAAATTTTTGCAAATTTTTCCCTTTCATATACTGAATTCTACTTGAGATAAGCCTGATTAATCCATCGTAAAATAGCTATAAGTTAAAGCAGGGAATATCAAACTATGGCTCACAGGCCAAATCCAGCTAATAGCTTGTTTCTTTAAAGTTTATTAGAACATGGCCAGGCCCATTCATTTAAATATTATCTATGGCTGCTTTCATATTACAACAGCAGGGTCAACTAATTGCAACAAAGATTGTATGGCCTGCAAAGTTGAACATCTTTACTTTATAACCCTTTACAGAAAAAATTTGCCAATAGCTGAGCTAAAGCATGAACTAACTTTAAATATACATATATGATCATTTTACAGATATATATTGACTTACAACACTTATTTGACCATGGTAATTAATTATATCTTAAATTTTTAAATAAAGTTATTTGTAAGGATTTAAAATATTCTAAGTGGGCTTTTCCTTCACAGGCAGAATTCTATCAAGTCTTCCCTCCCCCAACTTTTCACACCAGCTCTAAAGCAGCAGGGAGTGCTGGTTGTTTAAACATCTTAATTATAGTACTAAAGAAAGAAGTCATGATCATTTATCTCCCAGTTGTTCAACAAAATCATTGTCTTTTCAACAAAAATACTAAAGTAATCTCTACAGAGTGATATAAAATAGCTGGTGCATGATATCATCAAATTGAATTATATATTCCATAATTTTAACATAACTCAACTTGAAGTTTGATATGGATACTATGCCTTAAATTTGAAAACCCTAAATCTTATAAGGAAAAGGATAATTCTAATTAATAGAATGTAATTATGAAATTTTCAACAATAATCACAAACTATTCTGGGTAAAAAATATAGCGCTATTCAGTGCTTTCAAAAGGAGAAGTGTCAGATCCTGCTGTTCAGACTATAGCTACTCTGCAGATACTAATTTAATATGGCAAATGAAGAAGTTATTTTTTTTAAAAATGAGGATAATATACTTACCAAGTGATTCAATGAGTCATAGCACCACTTAGTTTAGGTAATTTGCAAAGTGACTATGCCATTTGTTTGCAGGGATTGGGGGAGACTCCCTTTGTTCTGAAATATTTTCTTATGTACCTGTGAACCTTACTGTAGGTACACAGAGGGTAGATGCTGTCCTGAACAAAGTGAGACATCTTGCTGACTTTGGTCAAATATGTTTGCTCAGTTATCCTCGTACATCAATAACTTGTTCTTCTTTGCCTCCTTCAACTGTTTCTTTTCCTTCTCTCTTCTCCTAAAGGTAGGCATTCTCCAAAGTGCTTTATTAGCTGTTCTTCATTGTCTAAAAACTTTCTATTTTGATATAAATTTAAACCTAAACAGAAAAGTTGCAAAAATCATACAAGGAATTTCCATATACCCTTAGTCAAGATTCACCAATTATTTGCATTTTGCTCTGTTTATCACTGTCTCTCTCTCTGTGTCTTTGTCTTTCTCTCTCTCTGTCTCTCCCTGCGTATGTGTGTGTGCATAGTATTATTTTTTGAACCATTTAATAGTAAGTTAAACACAATGTGCCCCTTTACCCCTATATACTTCAGTGTGTATGTTCTAAGAACTAATTCCTTCTTTTACATAACTACACTATAGTTATCAAAATTAGAACATTCAACATTAATGTAATAATATTTTCTATCCAAAGCTCATATCCAAATTTTATGAGTTGTTCCACTAATGTTCTTTATAGCTATGTTTTTCCAGTGTAGGATCTCAAACTAGATCATGTGTTATATTAACCATTATGCCTCTAATTTTTTTTATTATTATTATACTTTAAGTTTTAGGGTACATGTGCACAATGTCCAGGTTAGTTACATATGTATACATGTGCCATGCTGGTGTGCTGCACCCATTACCTCATCATTTAGCATTTGGCATATCTCCTAATGCTATCCCTCTCCTTCCCCCATCCCACAACAGTCCCCAGAGTGTGATGTTCCCCTTCCTGTGTCCATGTGTTCTCATTGTTCAATTCCCATCTATGAGTGAGAACATGCGGTGTTTGGTTTTTTGTCCTTGTGATAGTTTGCTGAGAATGATGGTTTCCAGTTTCATCCATGTCCCTACAAAGGACATGAACTCATCATTTTTTATGGCTGCATAGTATTCCATGGTGTATATGTACCACATTTTCTTAATCCAGTCTATCATTATGGACATTTGGGTTGGTTCCAAGTCTTTGCTATTGTGAATAGTGCCGCAATAAACATACATGTGCGTGTGTCTTTATAGCAGCATGATTTATAGTCCTTTGGGTATATACCCAGTAATTGGATGGCTGGGTCAAATGCTATTTCTAGTTCTAGATCCCTGAGGAATCGCCACACTGACTTCCACAATGGTTGAACTAGTTTACAGTCCCACCAACAGTGTAGAAGTATTCCTATTTCTCCACATCCTCTCCAGCACCTGTTGTCTCCGGGCTTTTAAATGATCGCCATTCTAACTGGTGTGAGATGGTATCTCATTGTGGTTTTGATTTGCATTTCTCTCATGGCCAGTGATGATGAGCATTTTTTCATGTGTCTTTTGGCTGCATAAATGTCTTCTTTTGAGAAGTGTTTGTTCATATCCTTTGCCCACTTTTTGATGGGGTTGTTTGTTTTTTTCTTGTAAATTTGTTGGAGTTCATTGTAGATTCTGGATATTAGCCCTTTGTCAGATGAGTAGGTTGAGAAAATTTTCTCCCATTCTGTAGGTTGCCTGTTCACTCTGATGGTAGTTTCTTTTGCTGTGCAGAAGCTCTTTAGTTTAATTAGATCCCATTTGTCAATTTTGGCTTTTGTTGCCATTGATTTTGGTGTTTTAGACATGAAGTCCTTGCCCATGCCTATGTCCTGAATGGAATTGCCTAGGTTTTCTTCTAGGGTTTTTATGGTTTTAGGTCTAACGTTTAAGTCTTTAATCCATCTTGAATTAATTTTTGTATAAGGTGTAAGGAAGGGATCCAGTTTCAGCTTTCTCCATATGGCTAGCCAGTTTTCCCAGCACCATTTATTAAATAGGGAATCCTTTCCCCATTGCTTGTTTTTCTCAGGTTTGTCAAAGATCAGATGGTTGTAGATATGCGGCGTTATTTCTGAGGGCTCTGTTCTGTTCCATTGATCTATATCTCTGTTTTGGTACCAGTACCATGCTGTTTTGGTTACTGTAGCCTTGTAGTATAGTTTGAAGTCAGGTAACGTGATGCCTCCAGCTTTGTTCTTTTGGCTTAGGATTGACTTGGGGATGTGGGCTCTTTTTTGGTTCCACATGAACTTTAAAGTAGTTTTTTCCAATTCTGTGAAGAAAGTCATTGGTAGCTTGATGGGGATGGCATTGAATGTATAAATTACCTTGGGCAGTATGGCCATTTTCACGATATTGATTCTTCCTACCCATGAGCATGGAATGTTCTTCCATTTGTTTGTATCCTCTTTTATTTCACTGAGCAGTGGTTTGTAGTTCTCCTTGAAGAGGTCCTTCACATCCCTTGTAAGTTGGATTCCTAAGTATTTTATTCTCTTTGAAGCAATTGTGAATGGGAGTTCACTCATGATTTGGCTCTCTGTTTGTCTGTTATTGGTGTATAAGAATGCTTGTGATTTTTGTACATTGATTTTGTATCCTGAGACTTTGCTGAAGTTGCTTATCAGCTTAAGGAGATTTTGGGCTGAGACAATGGGGTTTTCTAGATATACAGTCATGTCATCTGCAAACAGGGACAATTTGACTTGCTCTTTTCCTAATTGAATACCCTTTATTTCCTTCTCCTGCCTAATTGCCCTGGCCAGAACTTCCAATACTATGTTGAATAGGAGTGGTGAGAGAGGGCATCCCTGTCTTGTGTCAGAGCAGAACTGAAGGAAATAGAGACACAAAAAACCCTTCAAAAAATTAATGAATCCAGGAGCTGGTTTTTTGAAAGGATCAACAAAATTGATAGACTGCTAGCAAGACTAATAAAGAAAAAAAGAGAAGAATCAAATAGACGCAATAAAAAATGATTAAGGGGATATCACCACCGATCCCACAGAAATACAAACTACCATCAGAGAATACTACAAACACCTCTATGCAAATAAACTAGAAAATCTAGAAGAAATGGATAAATTCCTTGACACACACACTCTCCCAAGACTAAACCAGGAAGAAGTTGAATCTCTGAATAGACCAATAACAGGATCTGAAATTGTGGCAATAATCAACAGCTTACCAACCAAAAAGAGTCCAGGACCAGATGGATTCACAGCAGAATTCTACCAGAGGTACAAGGAGGAACTGATACCATTCCTTCTGAAACTATTCCAATCAACAGAAAAAGAGGGAATCCTCCCTAACTCATTTTATGAGGCCAGCATCATCCTGATACCAAAGCCGGGCAGAGACACAACCAAAAAAAGAGAATTTTAGACCAATATCCTTGATGAACATTGATGCAAAAATCCTCAATAAAATACTGGCAAACCGAATCCAGCAGCACATCAAAAAGCTTATCCACTATGATCAAGTGGGCTTCATCCCTGGGATGCAAGGCTGGTTCAATATATGCAAATCAATAAATGTAATCCAGCATATAAACAGAACCAAAGACAAAAACCACATGATTATCTCAATAGATGCAGAAAAGGCCTTTGACAAAATTCAACAACCCTTCATGCTAAAAACTCTCAATAAATTAGGTATTGATGGGACGTATCTCAAAATAATGAGAGCTATCTATGACAAACCCACAGCCAATATCATACTGAATGGGCAAAAACTGGAAGCATTCCCTCTAATTTCTTTTAACTGGCATAGTTTTTCTGTCTTACTTTGTATTTTTGACCGGGCATTTTGGAAGAGTATAGGAGAGCTATTTTATAGACTGTCCCTCAAGTTGGGTTTGTCTAGTGTTTTCTCAGCAGCCATTCTTTTATTCCTTTCTAAGCAACTTTTCCAGATCTCACCCAATTTCCTAGCTTCAACTTCTTATCTATATCACCAGTTTTCTTGTCTTCCCTTGTCTTAACCAAGGTATATCATTTTTTCTACTTCTGACAATGCAACCAAGCAGCTAACTTGAAAAAAAAATTAATGAAAGCTACCTGAAATAAAACATCTTGACATGTTGGGAGAAAACATTATTTTAAATGCATAGTTGAGTCCACTAGAAAGTAACAAAAACCTCATAGGATAAAAAACTCAGTGATAACCAGAAACTAGAGTGGGAAACTGATGCTGAAGCTGAAGCTCTGGCTACCTGAGAGGCCTTTTGGGACCTGAATTGATAATCCTCAATAATTCTTTTTTAAAGTACACGATAAAGGAAAGAGTGAAATGGAAACAAATATCTACCAGCAAAAGAAGAAGACAAAGAAATTTGTTTACAGTGAAACTGACTTGGGCTCTGGATTTAAAAAAAAAAGTCAAAAAACCCTGTTCCTTGAGAATTTGAGAGCATAGATTTGTTTCTTTCAGAATTGGAGTTCCAGTTTATACAAGTTACGTATTTTAGGAAGTGCCAAATACATCTAAGAAGTTTAAGTGATTCTGAGTTTGCCTGGCAGAAGAAAACTTAAACCTTTTCAGAAGGGTCACGCTTCAGTCCTCACAGAATTCTCTTAGATAAAATCCAATAAAATAGAAGCTCACAATCCAAAGTTAGAAAATGCCTAGGGAAAAAAACTGCTATGAGTAAGAATCAGCAGAATTAGAACCTCCAAAAAATCAGATGGAATTACTAGCCATATACCACAAAATAAGTACATTTAAAGTGATTAAAGAATGAGAAAATAGAAGTGATAACATGGCCCAGTATAAAATATTCCCACACAGATTAATAACACCTAAATATTACTTGTAGGAATAAAAAAATATAGTTGCTGAAATAAACAAAATTCAGTGGATGGTTTAAATGGTAGAACAGATTCAGCTGAAGAGAGACAAGGAAGAATTAACGAGGTGTAGCATAGAGGTGTAGACATGGCAAATATAAAAAAGATTGAGAAATAGAGAATAGAATAAGACCTTACATATTTTCAACAATAACAATGGATTAAGATCTGTATGCTGAGAAAAAATAACTGTCAATCTGGAATTGTAACATATGATACATGATTTTTCAAGAAAAAAAAGTGAACTAAATATTTTTTCAGACAAACCTGAGAGCTTACCAACAAAAAACCTTTATTAAAAGAATTTCTAAAGCACATGCTTTAAGAAGGACAATCATCTCAAAGAAAGGACTGAATGCAAAAAGAATATTGAGCAAAGGAATTGGAAGACATATGGGTATGCTGGAAAAAAAATCATTGAATAATGATAGCCTTAAATTGAATACATCCTGACTGGTCCAAGTTGAACACACTGATTTACTTCTACAGCCTCCTGAAACTCCACTAAAACAAATATAAAGAAATTTTTTAAACACTTGAGTTCATAAGGACAATGCAAACAAAGAATAGAGACAGCAATTATGGAAGACAGAAAGAAAGCAGAGGAATGAGTATTAACTTATTTAGTAGACCTGGGAGAGCTGAATCTTGAGCCTTGAGAAATCTGATTTTTATCACAGAACCCTGAATTGGAGGGGTGAGTTCCCTGTGGAAGTAGAGGGGCATGCAGAGTTCATAATTAGAACTACTTTAGGAATTAAAACAAAATAAAACTAAAATACTTTGGAAAATAACATGTAAGAAGATAGGAGTTGAATGGAATTAAAATGATCTACAAAATGAGATATTAAATTTAGTCTTTGTAAACAATGTATGTTAGAACATTAAGGAATGGAAACAAAAATGATAACTTCTAAGCCAGTGGAAAAGAAAAACTAAATTTATAAAATACACATGTATATAATATATATTTAAAATAGATACAGGTATAGGCATCAATGAAATAGATGTAGATATAATAGGTATAGATACAGATAAGCTCTGCTATCACAAAGTCAGGGGTTGTCCTACAAGATCTGATATTCAAATCATACTCAAATTTCTTATTAACCAGTAAACTCTAAGTTTTCTTTTTCACCTGGGATAAGGGTAGATTCAGTGGATTATTGCCATCATTTTTATAATGATAATAATAGCAACTAGTTGTAATAATAGCAACTAGTTGGAATAGTCTAAATTGCTTCAAAGGAAGAATAATTGGAAGAATTGTATAATAGGAATAATAGTAAAAATACTGCTGAATTAAGCCACAAGCTCAGTCTAGACCCTATTGAGATTAGATTACATTTGGATAAAAAATAGACATCAAATGAACCATGCCCTATATGTTCAGCCTCTTGTTGAAATCAAAGATGTTTGTTGTTGTTTTGTCATTAGATGTTATGGTACAACAAAATCCTATCAAATGGTGAAGTTATTTCTAGGACAACCCATTAAATTATTCCTTGTAGTTTTAAGTCAGATTTCAGAATTGTGAAGAAAAGCATTGGAAGGGGATGTTCTATGTGTTTTTAATACTGAATCCATAGAAACCAGAATATTTTATGATAAAACCTACTAGCAAGATAGGAAGCTGCTTGGGAACTTTTCCTTCCTTTTATTTCTTTTGTTTAAATGGATTAAATGCTGAAAACAGAAGGTGAAACAGTAAGTTTAGGAGTACCAAACAAAGATGTATTATTTTCCTAGGATAATGTGAACATAAAAAAAATTGCATCATTTTCCATTTGAAAATAGCCTAAAATATAAAACCAAATTGAACAATAGTTTGTCAGAAGGGGAACAGGTTGCACTTTATGATATTGGTCTCTTTTTCATGAAGATTCTGACTACATGTCACTCTATATGGTTTCCATATGTGGCACGGATCTTATCATATAGCTACTATTCATACAGTTTTACTTACAAGAGTGATTCTCAACCCTGGTTGCACATTGGAATTACTTGGGATGCTTTAGAAAATACTGATGCCTGGGATCCACTCCCACAGATTCTGATGTAATTGGTCTAGAGAGCAATGTGAGCATTGGGCTTTTTAATTTCCAAGTGTTTCTAATATGTAGCCAAGCCTGAGAACCACTGAGGTAGAGGATTCAACTTAGGCTTCTTACAGCTTTCGAACCCCTGGGTTTCCAAGGGCTTCCTAAAATCAAAGGCCATTTCTCTGGTTAAAATTAATAATGTTGAACAAAGGATCTCCTTTTTAAAATTTCTTTTAAAGTTAGTGAAGCCTGTAACTCATCTCTCTCTTAGCCTCTTCTTGTTTCCCACCCACTCTACTTTGCCAACCATTTAAATATTTGCTGTGATCCCAGGCAGCACAAAAGGTGGACACCCAGCCCCACTTCCCTCACCATGACTCATCCTAAAAGCTGTTTGCCGAATGAGGCTCTGGTTTTTGTTTCAGAATTCATGCAAGGGCATCCACAACCCTACACAACAATGCCTGTTCTTGCTCAACTCCCCCTCAGTCCCCGCCCAACCTCCTACTCTCTATTCAAAACCCAGCCAGAAGAAAAACAAGGCATTTGTCCCCAGCAGTTTGCAAACCAGTCATGCTTTTCCAACATACACAGGGTTACCATTCAGCAACCCAGGATTCTTGAAACTAGTTCCCTAGGCATTCATCAAATATACTTGTAGCCCTCCAAAGACATTTGGAATTTTCAGCCTCTGTGATACATAGACTGTGGATGGGATTGGCCTTTCACAATGCTTAATAAAGGAAGGACTTCCAAACCTCCCAAATCTACAGGACAGCAGATAGAGGCCCCTTTTAGAAATATTCATAGGCATTTGCCCTAAACTTTTCAATGGGAGCTCAATTTGGCTGCGTTTTGGGCACAGTTGTATGTTTACTGGTCAGCTACAGGGGAAGGAAGCATGGTAAGGGTTTGGGACAGGGAAGTAGAGCTAGATCTGTCCAGTGGACTGTGGTGAGGACTAAAGAAGAAAGCACACTGACAGGTGAGCTCCAGAACTAGAGGGTGGCTAAGAGACAGTAGATGGTAGTCCCTGCCTGACATGAGAACCATGGAGGAAGGAGAGGAGCTGACAGATTTCTGAGGCACAGTAAAGAGGAATCCAGCATTAATAATCTTCTGAAATCCAAGTGATATGGTTTGGCCGTGTGTTGCCATCCAAATATTATCTCAAATTGTAATTCCCAGGTGTTGAGGGAGGGACCTGGTGGGAGGTGATTGGATCATGGAGGGCAGTTTCCCCCATGCTGCCGTCGTGATAGTGAGGGAGTTCTCACAAGATCTGATGGTTTAAAAAATGGCAGTTTCCCCTCCGCTCTCTTTCTCTCTCTCTCCTGCCACCATGTCAGATGTGCCTTGCTTCCTCTTTGGCTTCCACCATGTAAGTTTCCTGAGGTCTCCCCAGCTATGTGGATCTGTGAGTCAATTAAACCTCTTTTGTTTATAAATTGCACAGTCTCGGGTAGTATCTTTTTTTTATTATTATACTTTAAGTTCTGGGGTACATGTGCACAATGTGCAGGTTTGTTACATACGTATACATGTGCCATGTTGGTGTGCTGCACCCATTAAATCGTCATTTATATTAGGTATATCTCCTAATGCTATCCCTCCCCCCTACCCCCACCCCACAACAGTCCCCAGAGTGTGATGTTCCCCTTCCTGTGTCCATGTGTTCTCATTGTTCAATTCCCACCTATGAGTGAGAACATGGGGTGTTTGGTTTTTTGTCCTTGCGATAGTTTGCTGAGAATGATGGTTTCCAGCTTCATCCATGTCCCTACAAAGGACATGAACTCATCATTTTTTATGGCTGCATAGTATTCCATGGTGTATATGTGCCACATTTTCTTAATCCAGTCTATCATTGTTGGACATTTGGGTTGGTTCCAAGTCTTTGCTATTGTGAATAGTGCCGCAATAAACATATGTGTGCATGTCTTTATAGCAGCATGATTTATAATCTTTTGGATATATACCCAGTAATGGGATGGCTGGGTCAAATGGTATTTCTAGTTCTAGATCCTGAGGAATCTCCACACTGTCTTCCACAATGGTTGAACTAGTTTACAGTCCCACCAACAGTGTAAAAGTGTTCCTATTTCTCCACATCCTCTCCAGCACCTGCTGTTTCCTGACTTTTTAATGATCGCCATTCTAACTGGTGTGAGATGGTATCTCATTGTGGTTTTGCTTTGCATTTCTCTGATGGCCAGTGATGATGAGCATTTTTTAATGTGTCTTTTGGCTGCATAAATGTCTTCTTTTGAGAAGTGTCTGTTCATATCCTTCGCCCACTTGTCATACTGAATGGGTAAAAACTGGAAGCATTGGAAGCATTCCGTTTGAAAACTGGCACAAGACAGGGATGCCCTCTCTCACCACTCCTATTCAACATAGTGTTGGAAGCTCTGGCCGGGGCAATCAGGCAGGAGAAAGAAATAAAGGTTATTCAGTTAGGAAAAGAGGAAGTCAGATTGTCCCTGTTTGCAGATGACATGATTGTATATCTAGAAAACCCCATCGTCTTAGCCCAAAATCTCCTTAAGCTGATAAGCAACTTCAGCAAAGTCTCAGGATACAAAATCTATGTGCAAAAATCACAAGCATTCTTATACACCAATAACAGAGAGAGAGCCAAATCATGAGTGAACTCCCATTCACAATTGCTTCAAAGAGAATAGAATACCTAGGAATCCAACTTACAAGGGATGTGAAGGACCTCTTCAAAGAGAACTACAAACCACTGCCCAATGAAATAAAAGAGGATACAAAGAAATGGAAGAACATTCCATGCTCATGGATAGGAAGAATCAATATCGTGAAAATGGCCATACTGCCCAAGGTAATTTATACATTCAATGCCATCCCCATCAAGCTACCAATGACTTTCTTCAAAGAATTGGAAAAACTACTTTAAAGTTCATGTGGAACCAAAAAAGAGCCCGCATTGCTAAGTCAATCCTAAGCCAAAAGAACAAAGCTGGAGGCATCACGCTACCTGGCTTCAAACTATACTACAAGGCTACAGTAACCAAAACAGCATGGCTCTGGTAGTATCTTTATAGTAGTGTGAAAATGGACTAACACAGACAACTGGTACTGGGAGTGGGGTACTGCTATAAAGATCACCTGAAAATGTGGAAGTCACTTTGGAATTGAGTAACAGGCAGAGGTTGGAACAGTTTGGAGAGCTCAGAAGAAGAAGGAAGATGTGGGAAAGTTTGGAACTTTCTAGAGACTTGTTGAATGGTTTTGACCAAATTGCTGATAGTGATACAGACAATGAAGTCCAGGCAGAGGTGGTCTCAGATGGAGATGAGGAACTTATTAGGAATTAGAGTAAAAGTCACCCATGCTATGCTTTAGCAAAGAGACTGGCAGCATTTGCTCCTGCCCTAGTGATCTGTGGAACTTTGAACTTGAGAGAGATGATTTAAGGTATCTGGCCGAAGAAATTTCTAAGCAGCAAAGTGTTCACATGTGACCTGGATGATTCTGAAAGCATTCAGTCATATGCATTCACAAAGAGATTATCTGAAACTGGAATTTTTGTTTAAAAGGGAAGCAGAACATAAAAGTTTGGAAAATTTGCAGCCTGACCATAAAGTGGAAAAGAAAACCCCATTTCCTGGGAAGGAATTCAAGCTGGCTACAGAAATTTGCATAAGTAACAAGGAGCTGAAGGTTATAATAATAACCAAAACTATTGGGAAAATCTCTCCAGGGCATGTATGTCAGAGATCTTGGCAGCAGTCCCTCTCATCACAAGCCTGGAGGCCTAGGAGGGAAAAATGTTTTCATGGGTGGGGCCACTGCCCTGTGCAGCCTTGGGACATGGCACCCTTCATCCCAGCAGCACCAGCTCCAGCTGTGGCTAAAAGGGGCAAGGTACACCTCAGGTCATGGCTTTGGAGGGGGCAAGCCCCAAGCCTTGGCAGCTTCCACATGGTGTTGGGCCTGCAGGAACATGGAATACAAGAGTTGAGCTTTGGGAGCCTCTGCCTAGATTTCAGAGGATTTATGGAAATGCCTGGATGTCCAGGCAGAAGTCTGCTGCAGGAGCAGAGCCCTCATGGAAAACCTCTACTAGGGCCATGCAGAGGAGAAATGTGAGGTAGAAGCCCCCCACAGAGTCCCCACTGCCTATTTGAGCCGTAAGAAGAGAGCCACCATCCTCCAGACCCCTGAATGGTAGATCCACGACAGCTTACAACACAGGAATACAATGCCATGGGGGCTGTACCCTGCAGAACCAGAGGAGTGGAGCTGTCCAAGGCCATGGGAGCCCACCCCTTGCATTAGCATGGCCCAGATGTAAGACATGGAGTCAAAGGAGATTATTTTGGAGCTTTAAGATTTAATAAATGCCCTGCTGGGTTTTGGACTTGCATGGGGCCTGTGGCCCCTTTGTTTTGGCCAATTTCTCCCATTTGGAACGGGAACATTTACCCCATGCCTGTTCCTCCATTGTATCTTGGAAGCAACTAACTTATTTTTGATTTTACAGGCTCACAGGTGGAAGGGATTTGCCTTGTCTCAGATGAGACCTTGGACTTGGACTTTTGAGTTAATGCTAGAATGAGTTAAGTCTCTGGGGGACTGTTGGGAAGGCATGATTTGTTTTGAAATGTAAAAAGGACATGAGATTGGGAGGGACCAGGGGCAGAATGATATGGTTTGGCTCTGTGTCCCCTGAAATCTCATCCTGAATTGTAATTCCCAGGTGTCAAAGGAGGGACCCAGTGAGAGGTGATTGGATCATGGGGCTGGTTTCCGCCATGCTGCTCTCATGATATTGAGGGAGTTCTCATGAGATCTGATTGTTTAAAAGTGGCAGTTTCCCCTGTGCTCTCTTTCTCTCTCTCTCTCCTGCCACCATGTAAGATGTGCCTTGCTTCCCCTTTGCCTTCTGCCATGATTGTAAGTTTTCTGAGGCCACCCCAGAAATGTGGAACTGTGAGTCAATTAAACCTCTTTTGTTTATAAATTATGCAGTCTCAGGTAGTGTCTTTATAGCAGTGTGAAAATGGACTAATACACTAAGTAGGACAGTAGTTACCACTGGCTCAATCTCTAGGCAGAAAACAAGACCTTCATTCTGCTCTTTGAGAATGGGGTGGGGTATGAGATGGTGGCAGTAGAGTAGGAGAAGAGTATGGTAGGGCCATAAGCCTCAAGAGAATTGGTCAGAGATCCCTTACATGTAATTATTTGCATGTCTTTGATCTCAATTCAAGATTTAGCTGTGAATATTTGAGAAATTACTTAACATTTGGAGTCTCAGCTTTCTCATCTTTAAAATGTGTGAAGTAATACTTGTGCTATGGACTAAATGTTCATGCCCCCTCAAGAACTCATGTCAAACTGTAATCCTCAATGTAATGACATTTGGAGGTTGGGCCTTCAGGAGGCAATTAGGTCATGAGGGTGGAACCCTCATGAATGGGATTAGTGACCTTATAAGAGGAGGCCAGAGCTAATTTGCTCTCTTTTCACCATGTGAGACACAGGAAGAAGTCAGCTGTCTGCAATCCAGAAGAGGTCCTTCACCAGAACTAGACCATGCTGGCACCCTGGTCTTGGACTTCTTACCCAGAATTGTGAGAAATAAATTTCTTTTTCTTTTTCTTCTTCTTTTTTTTTTTTCGAAGTCTCATTCTGTCACCAGGCTGGAGTACAGTGGCACAATCTCGGCTCACTGCAATCTCCATCTCCCAGGTTCAAGTGATTCTCCTGCCTCAGCCTCCTGAGTAGCTAGGACTACAGGCACTCACCACCATGCCTGGCTATTTTTGTATTTTTAGTAGAGACGGGGTTTCACCATGTTAGCCAGGATGGTATCGATCTCCTGACCTTGTGATCTGCCCGCCTCGGCCTCCCAAAGTGCTGGCATTACAAGCATGAGCTACTGCGCCTGGCCGAGAAATAAATTTTCTATTGTTTATGTTACCCAGTCTATGGTATTCTGTTATAGTGGCCTGAAGTAAGACAACTTGCCTCTCAAGAGTGCGATAAAGATTAAATGACATCAGTGTAAAGCAATTAAATAGCATCTTGGTAGAGTTTATGCATACATGACTTCAATTCTCCCTTTCTCTGTATCCATGCCACATTGCAATGTGACTTTGTAGTTTCTTATATCAAAAGGTGAAGTTTCTCTCTTTAACCTTTGAGCCTGGACTTGTCTTTTTACTTGCTTTGGACGATGGAATGCAACAGAAGTGTTCTGCACGTATGCTTTAAGAGGCCTTGCACATCTCCTTTTGCTCTCTTACAGCACTGCTGCTGCCATGTAAACAAGCTCAGGCTAGCCTGCTGGTAGATAACAAGCATATGGCTCTGTTGCCCCAAACATCTGATAGGACAGCCAGCCAATCCCCCAGAGCATAACCAATTAGCTGACTGAAAGTTGATTGTAGAGCCAGCTAAGACCAGAAATGTCCAGTTAAGCTCAGTGTCTGTTGCCAACTCAAATTTTGAGATAAATTAAAAATTGTTGTTTTAAGCCACTGGGGTAATTTTTATGCTGAAAAAGCTGATACAGTCCCTGGCACAGAGTTAGCACCCAATGATGATAGCTGCTGTGATTAATAATAGTATTAACTGAGTGCCAGGTGAAATACCTGGAGCCAAATGAGCCTCACAGTTGTATACTGCCTGGTATAAACAGTAGTACCTGTACAATGTTTGTAAGTTTTTAAAGTCAATTACAATATTTTAAAATTGGGAGAGTTTACATAAAATCAGCTAACCCAGCTTTCCTTCTCCAGGCAACAATTGCAAGATCTGAGTAGTTGCTGCCCTTGAAATGGGGAAATTTCTCCCTAGATGTTCAGTTTCCCCCACTTTCTGTGGTTTCTGAAACACATTTATTCACTCAAAAGTATTGATTCTGTTTCTTATATGTAGCAGGCATTGTTCCAGGGTCTGAAGATACAGTGACAAAAAAAGAAAACAAACTTTCTACTTTCCTATGGAGTTTGCAAGTGTGTGACAGCTGTGGACTGAGGGGGGTTGCACAGAGGCTGGGAAATAGGCCATATCCTTGCACAAATTTTTTATTTAGCTATAGGAAGCCAACAATAATATCATTTTTAAATTATTTATAAAAACAGGACACTTAAAGAAGAAAGACGAAGAAAAACATTTGCTGAACCATAGATGGGTTGTTGAGAAGTATATTATGGCCTCATCTAAGCTTAGAGCAGGGTTTCTCAGCTAAGGCTATTGATATTTCAGACTAGATAATTATTTGTTATGGGGGCTGTCCTGTGCATTGTAGAATATTTAGCAGCATCCTTGACCTCCACCTACTAGATGCCAGTAGCACCTCTCAGTTGTGACAACCAAAACTGTCTCTAGACATTGGCAACTGTCCCTTATGGGGCAAAATTGTCCCTGTTTGAGAACTAATGACATAGAGTGAAGGAGAAATACAATGGGCAAAAGCTGTCAACTGCACTGGTTGGAATAAAGCTAGCTTCTGTAACAAAGGAACCCTCAACCCTTAATATGGAAATTATTTCTTGCTCATGGAATAGTCCAACATGGTGCTCCTGGCTAGCCAGTAGTCTACACTGCTTCTGAAGTTCCTATATTCATTTGCATGAAGCCAGGAGACGAGGAAAGAACATGGAGGATAGCACAGTGGGGTTTTTTAAATGGGCAATGCAAGAGGTTGTGTATGTCAATTCTGCTCATACTACACTGGCTAAAACTCAGTCACGTGGTCTTATCAGGGGTTGGGAAAAGTTAGTTCTAGTTAAGTGTTCAGGAAGAAGAGAAAAGAGGTTTGGTGAACAGCTTTCAATTTTCTACATCATTCTTACACTAAACTATATTGGTTACCACAGAGGACATTTCTATATGAATTATGAATATAAATCAATGAACCTTGATCACCACAGAGGACATTTGTATAGGAGTTATAAATATAAATCTATAAACCTCGAGCCTTTCATTGCATTCTTCATTTTAAGGGAATTTACTTGACCTTCATACTAACAGCTCAGTGCTAAAAGAAGTTGTTAGAAGTCAGACAAGACCAATTTAAAAGCCAAAATCAAAACAGTGTATTTATATATACAAATGTCAGAAGCAGACATAAAGACTTTGTTTTTGAAAGTAGCAATAGAGAATTAGAGAAACCCCTTATGGGCCATGGAAAGGCCATTTACTTATTTATGGGGGAACAAAAGAATGTTATTTTGGGCCCAAAAAACAGTGGGATTTCCATCCACTACCTTTGGGTAAAATGCCTATACAATGGTAGCATAACTGCACATTTATGCTATGACATTTCCACATATGAGAAATTTTTTTTCTTTAATCTAAGTATCACTAGGAAAAATTACTGTCGTGTGAGTAAATTAAAATTAGAAAAGTTTTTAGTATACTTTTTATCTCTTCCCTGTATCTCACAGGTGTAAGGCATATAGAAAAATTGAGGAGCATTGTTGCGCTATCTAGAACCTTTTAGTACTGTGCAGAAACAGTACTGTATGAAACAAATATGCAATGTGAGATGTGAGTACCTGTCCTTTTGCTGTGTTTGGTATGGAATCTGTCTCATTTTTTCTAGCATCTCATTCTCATTATTGTTATTTATATTCAGTACAGAAATGATTTTTCATATGAAGTTTCTCTTCTGCTCTTCATTCTGAGTAGTGGAGGATGGGAGTAATAAGGAATATGCTAACTCATTTTAGAATCTCTTTAATTTTGTAATTCACCACCCCCACCAAGTCAGAACTAGATTTTTAACAGCTGCTGTGAAATAATTTTAATATCCACAAACTGAGGCTCAGTGCCTCAAAAAAAATCAACTTCTTAAAAATCTCCTTTTCCTGGTTGAGTTGAAGATCTCTACTTCATGTTGTTTTAATGTCGATGTGCAATCATCTCCTCTAATTTTGTCACACAGTGTGCTCTACAGGAAGCCCCCATTGCAGGAGATTTATGGGACTCCTGGCGAGGGATTCAATCAGAAATTGAGAATGTAAATGAGCGGTGGGATTGGAGTTCTCTACCTTTACTTGTTTATTAGAGTTTGCTTGAAAAATATCTTACTTCAAACTAACATGTTAAACAAGAAAAAAACAGAATCTATGATTTCTTGGCCTTTATTATTAAAAATAATTTGTAGTGCACTAAACTTTCTTCTTTGAAATAATCCCTTCCCAATTCTAAAGTAGTTTTATAAGTGCAGATGCCCAGGATAACAAATTAACAGAGATTTTGTTTCTTGTTATATCGCAGGAGCATCTTCTCTCCGCTTTATGCACCTCTAAAGAATGGCTCATGCAGGGTCTAAAATAAAGAACTATGATGCAATATTTTAACAATAAAACTGTTAAGGATAATGCTATCTATCTTTCACTACACTCCTACTACAATATACATTTTACTAGGAATATTACATCTAGTGTAATACAACTTTCTGAGTTTGTTGCTACTGTGCATATTTTATAGAGGAGGAAACTAAGGCTCAGAGAAATTAAGAAGCTTGGCCAGAATCACACAGTGGTAATTTAGTGGCATAATATTTGAATCTAAGTTGATATCCTGCTATGATCTATTTAGTTTTTAGTTGTCCACTAATGTTGGAGCTCCTTTCCTTCTACATGTGAGACTATTTGGAAGTAGGTCATTGAGAAAAAATTATAATGTCAATGGGTAGTGCTGAAATCCACCAGCAGACTTTTCCTTAGGCTAGAGTTATCTTTAAAGGCAGTTGATGTTCCTTTGGAGTTCCACAACTCTGTCACTCCAAAATAGCCACTTCCTTGTTTGGATGTCTCTCTGTCTGAAAAAGTAGAGGTCAATTCCCATGCTAGGTTGAAATTTTGGAGAATGCCCTGAGGAGCTCCTCTACTCAATGCTTTTAGCCTTAGCTTGCTACTCTTTTTGTTTAAAACAGCTCTCAATACTACTCACCATCCTCATCTCTCTCCAGTAGTATTAAATTTAATTACAGTTGGCCTTCCCTATGGGAGGGCTCTACATCCATTGATTCAACCAATTGAGGATCAAAAATAACTGAAAAAAATTTTGTCTGTACTGAATATGTACAGACTATTCTGACATTATTCTATAACAATATGATATAACAACTATTTACATAGCATTTACAGTGTATTAAGTATTATAAGTAATCTAGAGATGATTTAAAGTACACTGGAAGATGTGTATAGGTTATACATAGATATTATGCCATTTTATGTAAAGGACTTAAACATCTACAAATTTTGGTATCCACAGGAGGTCTTGGAACTAATCCGCCTTAGCTAGCAAGGGATGACTGTATTTAAAATTATTTGTTAGATGTTTGAAACTTCTATTTTATTTATTATTAACTAAGTAAACGAAAATTAATATTTGCTTATGTACATTCAAAAATAAAGCTTTGATTTATTTTACTAGCATGTTTAATTTTATACTGCCAGAAATATCTCACATTGACACTGCTCTCAACATAACATTTTTTTTCTTTTAAATAATTTTAATTTTTTCTAATTTCCAACTTTTATTTTAAGTTCAGGGGTATATGTGCAGAATGTGCAGGTTTGTTATATAGGTAAATGTGTGCCATTGTGGTTTACGGCACAGATCATCCCATCACCCAGGTATTAAGTCCAGCATCCATCAGCTATTCTTTCTGATTCTCTCCCTCCTCCCACCCCCTGCTTTCTAACAGGCCCCCGTGTGTGTTGTTCTTCCCTACCCCCATGTGTGATGGCTAATATTGAGTGTCAACTTGATTGGACTGAAGAATGCCAAGTATTGTTCCTGGGTGTGTCTGTGAGGGTATTGCCAGTGGAGATTAACATTTGAGTCAGTGGACTGGGAGAGTCAGACTCACCCTCAATCTGCGTGGGCACCATCTAATCAGCTGCCATTGTAGCTAGAATAAAAGCAGGTCGAGGAACGTGGAAGGAATAGACTGGCTAAGTCTTCCCGCCTTCATCTTTCTCCCCTTGCTGGATGCTTTCTGCCCTCAAACATTGAACTCCAAGTTCTTCAGCTTTTGGACTCTTGGATTTACACAAGTGGTTTGCTAGGGGCTCTTGGGCCTTCAGCCACAGACTGAAGGCTGTACTTTCGGCTTCCCTACTTTTGAGGTTTTGGGACTCAGGCTGGCTTCCTTGCTCCTCAGCTTGCAGAGGGCCTATTGTGGGACTTCATCTTGTGATAGTGTGAGTCAATCCTCCTAATAAACTCCCCTTCATATATTCATCAATCCTATTAGTTATTTCCTTTTAGAGAACCCTGACTAATACAGATTTTCATATTGGGAGTGCTTCTAGAAGAACAGACTTTTAAGGATGGAGTTCTTTCGTTGGTTTTGGGGTTTCTGGAGTTGGCTGTTTAACCTGATTAGACCCCAAAATGCTAAGGACTCTACTTCTAGTAGTATGAAGAACACTGATAGTCCTTGGCATGAACTGTTCAGAGAGCTATGCAAAATAAATGCATTTGATACTCCTGATTCACCGATCATGAGAGGCAAGGAGTTTAGTGACTCTATACACAATATCTTTGACCTTATGTGGAGAACCAAGAAATATAATGAAGTTGGTTGGTTGCTTCTAAGTTCACTGGACAAAGTAATGAAAGAAAACCATGAACTCAGGGATTCTAACTCTCGGCTCCAGAAGCACATACTGAGCCTTAAATCTTCTAAGATTGCCCTGAGTGAGAGTCTTACTTAGCTCCTGTAAAGAAAGAGCTGAAATTGTGAAAAATCAGACACATGCTCTTATCATGCGACTGGCTGACCTTCAATGAAAGGTACACACACAGCTTTGCAAGGTGTTTACTATTAAAGTGAAGGCATTCATTGGAAAAGAATGAGACCCTGCAACTTGGAATGGGGATGCGTGGGAGGGCCTTGATGAAGCCGGGAACACTGAGCTTGAAAACTCTGATGAGCCATTTTTGCCAGAGGAAACAGCTTCCCCATCCCCAGTGGTGGCAACATCCCCTCCCAGACCCACACTGCCATCAGCCTTTCCACTTCTGTCTCAGGACATTAACTCTGCACTGCCTGAGGCAACAGTGATGTACTCCCCTGAGGCAGTTGCCAAGCAAGACAATGTTGATTCTTCCCAAGACCCACCCCTGACACCCCATTTGCTTCTAGACCTATAGCTAGACTAAAGCCCTGGCAGGTCCCTAGAGGTGAGTTTCAGAGGGTGACCCACAAGGAGGTGTGCTACATTCCAAAAGAATGGCTTGAGTTTTTAAATTTATTTAAGTAGAAATCTGGAGAACAGACATGGGAATTGATATTAAGGGTGTGGGATAATGGTGGAAGGAACATAAAGTTGGATCAGACTGAATTTATTGATTTGGGCCCATGAGGCAGGGATTCTGCATTTAATATTGTAGCTTGGGGAGTTACAAAAGGTTCTAATAGTTTATTTGCTTGGTTAGCTGAAACATGGATCAAAAGATGGCCTTCTGTGACTGAGCTGGAAATGCCTGATCTCCCTTGGTTTAATATAGAGGAAGGGATCCAGAGGCTTAGGGAGATGGGAATGCTAGAGTGGATTAGTCACTTTAGACCTACTCATCCCAGTGGTGGGGGAGGGTCCAGAAGACATACCCTTCACCATTACTTTGTGAAATAGATTTGTGAGGGCAGCACATGTGTCCTCGAAGAGCTCTGTGATTGCTCTTCTCTGTATGCCAGCTCTTACAGTAGTAATTGCAGTCACGCAATTACAAAATTTAAATTCATTGGGAATAATTGGATCCCAAGGTGGCAGGGTCCAAGTGGTAGCACTCAACTGTTAAAGGGAAAGTGGGCATAGTTATCATAATGGACAGCAGAGGCAAAGCAGCAATCAGAATAGTCTGACCCGAATAGAGCTCTGGCATTGGATAATTAGTCATAGTGTTCCTAGAAGTGAAATTAATAGGAAGGCTACTGCATTCTTACTTAATTTATATAAGCAGAAAATTTCCAGGTCGAGTGGACAAAAGACTAATTTGGATTATAAAAACAGACAATCACAGCCCTTCAATCAATTTTCAGACTTGAACCAGTTTACAGACCCAGAACCCCTTGAATGAAGGGGAGGCTGGGTCCCCTTAAGGAAGAACCCCTCTACACTACCAATTTATGCTGTTAATCTTTCTCCTATCCTTCTCCAAGGAGACCTCCAGCCTTTTACCAAGGTAACTCTGCACTGGGGAAAGGGGAAAGATCAGACCTTTCAGAAACGGCTGGCAGAATCCCCACGTTGGCTCCCTGACTGGTAGGCTGAGAGCTATTGTGGTGGGAAAGGCCCAATGGAAACCATTAGAGCTGCCTCTAGCTAGAAAAACAGTAAATCAAAAACAATATTGCATCCCTGGAGAGATTGCAGAGATTAGTGCCAAAATCAAGGACTTGAAAGATGCAGGGGTGGTGATTCCCACTGCATCCCCATTTAACTCTCCTATTTGGCCTGTGCAGGAGACAATTGGATCTTGGAGAATGACAGTGGATTATTGTAAGCTTAACCAAGTGGTGACTCCAATTGCAGCTGCTGTACCAGATGTGGTTTCATTGCCTGAACAAAGTAACACAGCTCCTGGTACCTGGTATGCAGTCATTGATTTGACAAATGCCTTTTTCTCCATTCCTGTCCATAAACCCCACCAGAAGCAAATCGTTTTCAGCTGGCAAGTCCAGCAATATACCTTCACTGTCCTACCTCAGGGGCATATCAATCTCTGGTTTTGTGCCATGATGTTGTTCGCAGAGATCTTGGTCACTTTTTCCTTCCACAAGTTATCACACTGGTCCATTACACTGATGACATTATGCTGATTGGATCTAGTGAGTGAGAAGTAGCAAACACATCGGACTTATTGGTAAGACATTTGCGTGCCAGAAGATGGGAAATAAATTCAGCCAAAATTCAGGGACCTTCTATCTCAGTAAAATTTCTATGGGTTCAGTGGTGTGGGACCTGTTGATACATTCCTTCTAAGGCAAAAGATAAGTTGCTGCATTTGGCCCCTCCTATAACCAAGAAGAAGGCACAACACCTAGTGGGCCTATTTGGATTTTGGAGGCAACATCTTCCTCATTTGGGTGTGTTACTCTGGCCCATTTATCAAGTGACCCAAAGCTTCGCCACTTGGGCCATATGACCCAGCAGATCCAATGGTGCTTGAGGTGTCAGTGGCAGATAGGGATGCTGTTTGGAGCCTTTGGCAGGACCCCACAGGTGAATCACAGCGGAGGTCTTCAGGATTTTGGAGCAAGGCCCTGCCATCTTCTGCAGATAACTACTCTCCTTTTGAGAGACAGCTCTTGGCCTGTTACTGGGGTTTGGTAGAAACTAAATGTTTGACTATGGGTCATCAAGTAACCATGCGACCTGAACTGCCTATCATGAACTGGGTGCTTTCTGACCCATCTAGCCATAAAGTGGGGTGTGCACAGCAGCATTCCATCATTGAATGATAGTGGTATATACATGATTGGGCTTGAGCAGGTCCTGAGGACACAAGTAAGTTACATGAGGAAGTGGCTCAAATGCCCATGTTCCCCACTCCTGCCACCCTGCCTTCTCTCCCTCAGCCTGCACTGATGGCCTCATGGGGAGTTCCTTATGATAAATTGAGAGGAAGAGAAGACAAGGGCCTGGTTTACAGATGGCTCTGCGTGGTATGTAGGCACCAACTGAAAGTGGACAGCTGCAGCACTACAGCCCTCTATTAGTCTGTTCTCATGCTGCTAATAAAGACATACCTGAGGCTGGGTAATTTCTAACGAAAAAGAGGTTTAATAGATTCAGTTCCACATGGCTGGGGAGGTCTCACAATCATGGTGGAAGGCAAAGGAGAAGCAAAAACTCATCTTACATGGCAGAAGGCAAGAGAGCTTGTGCAGAGGAACTCCCATGCATAAAACCATCAGATCTCATGAGACTTATTCACTACCAGGAGAACAGTATGAGCCCTCACCAGGCACCAAAACTGCTGTCTCATTGATCTTGGACCTCCCGGCCCCCAGAAATACGAGAAATAATTTTTAAAAAAATAGAAACCACCCAGGCTATGATACTGTGTTATAGAAGCCTAACAGGACAAAGACAGATGTATACCAGGGAATGGACTAGCCTCACTCACACTGATACAAGTAGAAAAGCATCTAAAGAAAAAACAAATCTTTTGATGATATAAGATGACGTGAAGTGGATTTAAATAAGCAGATTTTATTATTTGATTTTAACATTATATTTCATAGGCACATATTTTGTTTTTCTTTTGATTATGGTTTTACTGGTATGAAGAATGAGCTAATAGAATGTTTTTTCAACTTAAATGATTCCAGGAAAAAGGTTCTCCCCAACAGTAACACTCAATAATGATGTCTCTGTCTTTAGGGAAATTCTAGCATCAGAGTGATTTAAATTTGGTTAGCTTTGGACATACAAACTGAGATCTCCTGCAAGATTCCCAATCAGAACAGAGATTGCATATATAAAACATATTAAAGATTTTAACATTCAGATGGTTATATGTTTGTATTTCAAAGGGCAAAAGCAGTCAATTCAATTAAATACTTTGTATGATAGCAAAAGTAATATATTATTGTAAAACTATGGATACTACAGATAATCTTAAATAAGACAAAAATTAAATGATACCAAAACTCAGAGATAATCACTTTTAATAATCTTACATGTAAATAAAAGCATATTTTACATAAAATTATGTGCCTATTTATTTTTGATTAATATTGTCATAATATTTTTCCTCTGTTACTCAATTCCTCATGATCAGCATTTGTGTCTGCCTTAAAACGGTGCTGAGAAAGAATTTATTATAACTTGCTTAACAATTCCTACATTATAGGATATTTGAATAGTTTCTACTTTTTTATTACTGTAAATGTTATAAATACAGCTTTGTGGATAAATTTTTTCCATAACTTCTTTATGATAGACTTCCCTAAATAAAGTAGAAATATTCTGAGATCCCTTATTAAATATGAAAAAACATATTTTAAAATTTACCTTGATTTTTATAATTTCTGGTGCTCTTTTTAAATATAGATTCAACTTTTCGTCTGTTATCTAAAAAACTTACTTTAATATTTCTTATAGTACAGGTCTGTTACCAGTGAATCATCTCAGCTTTTATTGTCCAAAAAAGTTCTAATTTTAATTTTATTTCTTAAGAAAAATTTTCTTTGGCAATAGAGTTTTGAATTGACAATTTTTTTCATCTTTCAGTATTTTAAAGTCATCCCATTAACTTCTGTCTTTTGTAATTTTAGATGAATTATATTGTATAATCCTTTTTTTTTTTTTTTTGAGACGAGGTCTCGCTCTGTCGCCCAGGCTGGAGTGCAGTGGCACGATCTCGGCTCACTGCAGGCTCCGCCTCCAGGGTTCATGTAATTCTCCTGCCTCAGCCTCCCGAGCAGCTGGGACTACAGGCGCCCGCCACCATGCTCGGCTAATTTTTTGTATTTTTAGTAGAGACGGGGTTTCACTGTGTTAGCTAGGATGGTCTCGATCTTCTGACCTCGTGATCTGCCTGCCTCGGCCTCCCAAAGTGCTGGGATTACAGGCGTGAGCCACTGTGCCAGGCGGTATAATCCTTTTCTTTGTTCATCTGTATATACTATATGTTTTTTCCCTGGCTTCTTTCAAAATTTTCTTTTGAGGGGAGGGGCCAAGATGGCTGAGTAGAAACAGCTCTGTTCCGCAGCTCCCATTGAGACGAATGCAAAAGGCAAGTGATTTCTGCATTTCCAACTGAGGTAGCCAGTTCATCTCATTAGGACTGACTAGGCGGTTCGTGTGACCCACAAAGAGCAAGGAAAAGCAGGTGGAATAACGGTTCACCTGGGAGGAAACTCCCTCCCACAGCCAAGGAAGGCAGTGAGGGAATGTGCTACCCGTCTAGGGTAGTAGGCTTTTCCTACGGATTTTTGCAATCCACGGATCGGGAGATTCCCTCGTAAGCCTATACCACCAGTGCCTTGGGTCTCAAGCACAAAACTGGGCAGACCCATGGCGGCTGCTCCAGTCGGCAGCCGTTCAGGGAAGCACTGAGCAGCAGGAGTTTTTACATACTCTGGTTGCTCTCGGAACTCCTGTGAGGGAGGAGAACCTTCCACTCCTTTTGAAAAGGGGCTGAAACCAGGGAGCCAAACAACCTTGCTCAGTGGGTTCCACTCCCATGGAACCCTGCAAACTAAGACCTACTGGCTTGGAATCCCTGCTGGCCAGTCACAGCAGCTTGGAGTCGGCCTAAGATGACGGAGTTCCTGTGGGGAGGGGCAACTGCCATCACTGTGGCTCTAATCAGCAGTTTTCCCCTGCCAGTGCTAGGAAGGCTGGGCAGTTTGGACTGGGTGGTACTCCCCACAGTGCAGCACAGTGGCTGTGGCAGATCGTAGCCAGACTGATTATTTAGGTGGGACTTGGATCCATTCCTCGTCACTGGGCAGGGCCTCCCTGCAGGAATTCCAGCATTCCAGTGAGGAGCTTATAGACAGAACTCTCATCTCCCTAGGACAGAGCCCTGTGGGGAGGGGTGCCTGCAGTCTCAGGTTCAGTGGACTTAATCTTTCCTGCCTGCTGGCTCTGAAGAATTTGGGTGATCTGGACAAGGGGGATTCACCCAGCACAGTGTACCAGCTATGCTAAGGGATAGCCAGCCTGCTTCCTTAAGCAGGTCCCTGATCCCAGGCCTGCTGACTGGGTGAGACCTCCCAACAGGGGTCACCAGGCACCTTATACAGGAGAGTTCTGGCTGGCATCAGGTTGGTGCCCCTCTGTGAAAAAGCTTCTGGAGGAAGGAGCAGGCAGCAATCTTCACTGGTGATACCCAGGCAAACAGGGTTTGGAGTGGACCCCCAGCAAACTGCAGTAGACCTGCAGAAGGGGGGCCTGACTGTTAGAAGAAAAACAAACAGAAAGCAGCAACAACAACATCAACAAAAAAGACTCCACAAAAACCCTATCCATAAGTCAACAGCCTCAAAGATAAAAGGTAGATAAATCCACAAAGATGACGAAAAAACCAATGCAAAAATGATGAAAATTCCAAAAGCCAGAATGCTTCTCTCCAAATGATCACAATACTTCTCCAGCAAAGGGACAGAACAGGGCTGAAGCTGAGACAGATGAACTGACAGAAGTAGGCTTCAGAAAGTGGGTAATAACAAACTTCACTGAGCTAAAGAATTATGTTCTAACCCAATGCAAAGTAGCTAAAAACATGGTAAAAGATTACAGGAGCTGTTAACTAAAATAACCAGTTTAGAGAGGAACATAAATGACCTGACAGAGTTGAAAAACACAGCACAAGAACTTCATGATACAAACACAAGTATTAATAGCTGAATCGACTGAGCGAAAGAGAAAATATCAGAGCTTAAAGACTATCTTGCTGAAATAAGGCAGGCAACAAGATTAGAGAAAAAAGAGTGAAAAGGAATGAGAAAAACCTCCTAGAACTATGGGACTATGTAAAACGACCAAACCTACAATGGATTAGAGTACCTGAAAGAGACAGGGAGAATGGAATCAAGTTGGAAAACACACTGCAGGATATCATCCAGGAGAACTTCCCCAACCTAGCTAGACAGGCCAACATTGAAATTCAGGAAACCCAGAGAACCCTAATAAGGTACTCCACAAGAAGATCTACCCCAAAACACATAATCATCAGATTTGCCATGGTCAAAATGACAGAAAAAAATATTAAGGGCAGGCAGAGAGAAAGGCCAGATCACCTACAAAAGTAATCCCATCAGATTAAAAGCACACCTCTCAGTGGAAACCCTACAAGGCAGAAAAGATTGGGGGCCAATATTCAACATTCTTAAAGAAAAGAATTTCCAACCCAGAATTTCATATCTGGCCAAACTAAGCTTCATAAGTGAAGGAGAAATAAAGTTCTTTTCAGACAAGCAAATGCTGAGGGACTTCACCACCAGGTCTGCCTTACAAGAGCTTCTGAAGTAAGCACTAAACATGGAAAGGAAGAACCATTACCAGCCACTACAAAAACACACTGAAGTACACAGAACCAACAACACTATGAAGCAACTACATTAACAAGTCTGAAAAATTAACCAGCCAGCATCATGATGACAGGATCAAATTCACACATAACAATATTAATCTTAATGGGCTAAATGCCCCCAATTAAAAGACACAAAATGGCAAGCTGGATAAAAAGACAAGACCCATCAGTATGCCGTATTCAAGAGACTCATCTCACGTGCAAAGATTCACATAGGCTCAAAAGAAAGAGATGGAGGAAAATTTACCAAGAAAATGGAAAGCTGAAAAAAGCAGGAGTTGCAATCCTAGTTTCTGAAAAAGTAGACCTTAAAACAACAAAAGTCAAAAAAGACAAAGAAGGGCATTACATAACAGTAAAAGTTTCAATTCAACAAGAAGAGCTAACTATCCTAAATATATATGTACTCAATACGGGAGCACCCAGATTCATAAAACAAGTTCTTAAAGACCTGCAAAGAGACTTAGAACCCCACACAATAATAGTGGAAGACATTAATACCCCACTGCCAGTATTAGACAGATCATCAAGACAAAAAATTAGCAAACATATTCAGGACTTGAAGTCAGCTCTGGACCAAATAGACCTAATAGGTATCTACAAAACTCTCCACCCCAAAACAACAGAATGTCTATTTTTCTCGGTGTCACATGGCACTTACTCTAAAATTAACCACATAATGGGACATAAAACATACCTCAGCAAATGCAGAACTGAAATCATAACAAATGGTCTCTCAGACCACACTGCAATCAAGTTAGAACTCAAGATTAAGAAACCCACTCAAAGCCACATAACTACCTGGAAATTGAACAACCTGTTCCTGAATGTCTTCTGGGTAAATAATGCAATGAAGGCAGAAATTAAGAAGTTCTTTGAAACCAATGAGAACAAAGATACAAGGTACCAGAATCCCTAAGATGCAGCTAAAGCAGTGGTAAGAGGAAAATTTATATCACTAAATGCCCATATCAAAAAGCTAGAAAGATCACAAATTGACACCCTAACATCACAACTAAAAGAACTAAAGAACCAAGAACAAACAAATCCCAGAGCTAGAAGAAGACAAGAAATAACCAAGCTCAGAGTGGAACTGAAGGAGATAGAGACAAAAAACTCTTTAAAAAATCAACGAATCCAGGAGCTGTTTTTTTGAAAAAAATTAACAAAATAGATTGCTAGCTAGACTAAAGAAGGAAAGAGAAAATATTCAAATAAACACAATCAGAAATGATAAAAGGAATACCACCACTGACCCTACAGATATGCAAACAACCATCAGAGAATACTATAAACACCCTATGCAAAAAACTGGAAAATCTAGAAGAAATGAATAAATTCTTGAACACATACACGCTCCCAAGACTGAACCAGGAGGAAGTTGAATCCCTGAATAGACCAATAACAATTTCTGAAACTGAGGCAGTAATAAATAGCCTACCAACCAAAAAAAAAAAAAAAAAAAGCCCAGGTCCAGATGGATTTACAGGTGAATTCTACCAGAGGCACAAAGAGGAGCTGGTACCATTTCTTCTGAAACTATTTCAGGCAATTGTAAAGGAGGAAGTACTCCCTAACTCATTTTATGAGGCCAGCATCATCCTGATACCAAAACCTTGCAGAGATACAACAAGAAAAGAAAACCTCAGGCCAATATTCCTGATGAACATCGATGTGAAAATTCTCAATAAAATACTGGCAAACTGAATTCAGCAGCACATCAAAAGCTTCTCCACCATGATCAGGTTGGCTTCATCCCTGGGATGCAAGGCTGGTTCAACATACACAAATCAATAAAGGTAATTCATCATATAAACAGAACTAAAGACAAAAACCACATGATTATCTCAATAGATGCAGAAAAGGCCTTCAATAAAATTCAACATACCTTCTTGAGGGGAGGGGGGAGGGATAACATTCGGAGATATACCTAATGCTAAATGGCGAGTTAATGGGTGCAGCACACCAGCATGGCACATGTATACATATGTAACTAACCTGTACATTGTGCACATGTACCCTAAAACTTAAAGTATAATAATTAAAAAAAATGTACTGGTAATTAGAAAAGAACAACTTTCTCAGAATAAAATTAATTATGCCAAAACAAAAACTTTCAATAAACTAGGTATTCATGGAACATATCTAAAATAATAAGAGCCATTTATGACAAACCCACAGCCAATATCATACTGAATGGGCAAAAGCTGGAGGCATTCCCCTTGAAAGCCAGCACAAGACAAGGATGCCCTCTCTCACCACTCTTATTCAACATAGTATTGGAAGTTCTAGCCAAAGCAATTAGGCAAGGGAAAAAAGAATAAATGGTATTCAAATAGGAAGAGAGGAAGTCAAATTGTCTTTGTTTGCAGATGACATGATTCTGTATCTGGAAAATGCCATGAACTCAGCCTCAAATCTTCTTAAGATGATAAGCAACTTCAGCAAAGTCTCAGGACACAAAACCAATGTGCAGAAATCACAGGCATTCCTACACCAACAACAGACAGTCAAATCATGAATGAACTCTCATTCACAATGGCCACAAAGAGAATAAAATACCTAGGAATATAACTAACAAGGGAAGTGAAGGACCTCTTCAAGGAGAACTACAAACCAGTGCTCAAGGAAATCAGAGAGGACACAAGCAGATGGAAAAACATTCCATGCTCATGGATAGGAAGAATCAATATTGTGAAAATGGCCATACTGCCCAAAGCAATTTATAGATTCAATGCTATTCACATTAACCTACCATTGACATTCTTCACAGAATTAGAAAAAATCTATTTTAAAATTCATATGAAACAAAAAAAAGAGCTTTATAGCTAGGACAATCCTAAGCAAAAAGAACAAAGCTGGAACCATCACACTACCCAACTTCAAAATATACTACAAGGCTACAGTAACCAAAAAAGCATGGTACTGATACAAAAACAGGCACATAGACCAACAGAACAAAATAGAGAAGTCAGAAATAAAACTGCACATCTACAACCGGACTTAAAAACAAGCAATGAGGAAAGGATTCCCTATTTAACAAATGGTTCTGGGAGAACTGGGTAGCCATATGTAGAAAAGTGAAGCTGGACCCCTTCCTTACACCTTATACAAAAATTAACTCAAGATGGATTAAAGACTTAAAAGTAAAACCCCAAACTATAAACACCCTAGAAGAAAACCTAGGCAATACCATTCAGGACATAGGCGTGGGCAAAGATTGTATGATGAAATCGTCAAAAGCAATGGCAACAAAAGCAAAAATTGACAAATGGGATCTAATTAAACTAAAGAGCTGCTACACATTAAAAGAAGTTATCATCAGAGCAAACAGATAACCTACGGAATGGGAGAAAAACTCTGCAATATATCCATCTGAGAAAGGTCTAATTTTCAGAATCTACAAGGAACTTAAGCAAATTTCCAAGAAAAGAACAAATGAATCCATTAAAAAGTGGGCAAAAGACATGAACAGACACTTCTCAAAAAAAGACATATATGTGGTCAACAAACATATGAAAAAATCTCAACATTCACTGATAATTAGAGAGATGCAAATCAAAACCACAATGAGACACCATCTCATGCCAGTCAGAATGGGGATTATTAAAAAGTCAAGAAACAACAGATGCTGGTGAGGTTGTGGAGAAACAGGAATGCTTTTACACTGTTGAAGGGAATGTAAATTAGTTCAAGCATTGTGGAAGACAGTGTGGTGATTCCTCAAAAGTTTAGAACCAGAAATACCCAACAACCTCATTACTGGGTATATACCCAAAGGAATATAAAGCATTCTACTATAAAGATACATGCATACATATGTTTATTGCAGCACCATTCACTATAGCAAAGACATGTAATCAACCCAAATGCCCATCGATGATAGACTGGATAAAGAAAATGTGGTACATATACACCACGAAATACTATGCAGCCATAAAAAGGAACAAGGTCATGTCTTTGCAGGGACATGGATGAAGCTGGAAGCTATTATCCTCAGCAAACTAATGCAGAAACAGAAAAACACCGTATGTTCTCACTTATAAGTGGGAGCTGAACAAGGAGGACACATAGACACAGGGAGGGGAACAACACACACTGGGGCCTATCGGGGGAGAGTGGGGGGGTAGAGCATTAGGGAAAAGAGATAATGCATTCTTGGCTTAATACCTAGGTGATGGGTTGATCTGTGCAGCAAATCACCATGGCACACGTTTACCTATGTAACAAGCCTGCACATCCTGCACATGTACCTCAGAACTTAAAAAAATAAAATAATTGTTTTAAAACTTTCTTTTTATCTTTGGTTTTCATCAGGTTGACTATGGTGTATCTAGGTGTGATTTTGTTGACATTTATTTTTCTTTGGGTTCTCTGAGATTCTTGGATAAGTAGTTTAATATAGTTCATTATTTAATAAAACTATCAGGGCTTATATCTTCACATATCTGTTGGATAAGTAGTTTAATATAGTTCATTATTTAATAAAACTATCAGGGCTTATATCTTCACATATCTGTTTAACACTATTCCATCTTCTTTCTTTCCCTCCCCTTCCCTCTTTTGTCCTCTCCTTTCCTCCCTTCTCCTTCTGGGACTAGAGGTTAGAGCATTTGATACTGTTCCACAGTTTTGGAATGACCTTTCATATTTTTTCATGTTTTTATCTCTGTCTTTCAGTTTAGATAATTTATATTAACCTATCTTCCAGTTAACTGAGTTTGTCCTCAAAAGTGCTTAGTTTACTGATGGGTCCATTGAAGAAATTCTTGGGTACCAGAAACAAAAATAAAAAGATTGTTCATCATGACCAAGTGGGATTTATCCCTGGGATGCATATGCAAATCAATCACTGTGAAATGGCATATCAACAGAATGAAGGCTAAAAACCATATGATCATTTCAATTGATGCCAAAAAAGCATTTGATAAAATTCAACATCCTTTCATGATACAAACTAAAAAAACTGGGTATAGAAGGAACATATCTCAGCATAATAAAAGCCAGTTATCACAGATCCACAGCTAGCATCGTACTGAATGGGGAAAAACTGAAAGGCTCTCCTTTAAGATCTGGAATAAGATAAGGTGCTCACTTTCATCACTGTTATTCAACATAGTACTGGAAGTCCTAGCTAGAGCAATCAGACAAGAGAAATAAATAAAGTACATCCAAATTGGAAAGGAATAACTCAAATTATCCTTGTTTGCAGAGGATATATTCTTATATTTGGATAAACCTAAAGGCTCTACAAAAAAACTATTAGAACTGATAAATTCAGTACAGTTGCAGGATACAAAATCAACATACAAAAATGGGCAGCATTTCTATATGCCATCAGCAAACAAACTGAAAAAGAAATCATGAAAGTAATCCCATATATCATAGCCACAGATAAAATAAAATACCTAGGACTAAACTTAACAGAAGAAGTAAAAGATCTCTACAATGAAAACTATAATACATTGAAAAGGACACTAAACATTGAAAGATATTCCATATTCATGGATTGCAAGAATCTATACTGTTAAAATATCTATACTACCCAAAGTAATCTACAGATCCTATGCAAGCCCTGTCAAAATACCAATGTCATTCTTCAGAGAAATTTTCTAAAATTATATTCCTAAAATTTATATGGAACCACAAAATACCCAGAATAGCCAAAGCTATCCTGAGCAAAAAGAACAGAAGTAGAGGAATCACAATACTTGACTTCAAATTATACTACAACGCTAACCAAACAACAAGCAAAACCAAACATAACCAAAACAGCGTGGCACTGGCATAAAAACAGGCACATAGACTGATGTGACAGGATAGAGAACCCAGAAAGAAATGCGTACATATACAGTGCACTCATTTTCAAAAAGGTGCCAAGAACATGTATTAGGAGAAGGACAGTCTCCTCAATAAATGGTGCTGGATGTCCATATGCAGAAGAATAAAACTAGACCCGTATGTCTTGTCATACACAAAAATCAAAACAAAATGGACTAAAGATTTAAATTTAAGGCTGCAAACTATGAGACTACTGAAGGAAAACATTGGGGAAACACTCCAGGATATTGGTCTGGGCAATAATTTCCTGAGTAGTATCCCAAAAGAACAGGCAACCAAAGCCAAAATGGATCAATTTGGTCACATTAAGTTAAAATCTTCTTCATGATCAAGGAAACAATCAACGAAGTGATGAGACAACCCACAGAATGGAAGAAAATATTTGCAAACTACCCATCTGCAAGAGATTAGTAACCAGAATATATAAGGAGCTTGAACAACTATAGGAAAAATATCTGATTTTAAAATGAGCAACAAATCTGAATAGACATTTCACAAAAGAAGACATAAAATGGCAAACAGGTATATGAAAAGGTGCTCAACATCATTGATCATCAAAGAAATGCAAATCAAAACTACAATGAGATGTCATCTCACCCCAGTTAGAATGGCTTTTATCCAAAAAAGAGGCAATAATGAATGCTGGTGAGTATGCAGAGAAAAGAGAACCCTCATACACTGTTGGAGGGGATGTAAATTAATACAGCCACTATGGAGAAAAGTGTAGAAGTTCCTCAGAATACTAAAAATAGAACTATCATATGATCCAGCACTCCCACTGCTAGGTGTATATCCATATGGAAGGAAATCAGTATACAGAAGAGATAACTGCACTTTCGTGTATATTGCAACACTATTCACAATAGTCAAGATTTGGAAACAAAGTATGTGTCCGTCAACAGATGAATAGATAAAGAAAATGTGATACATATATACAATGGAGTACAATTTAGCCATGAAAAGAATCAGATCCTGTCATTTGCAACAATATGGATGGAAGTGGAGGATATTATGTTAAGTAGAATAAGCCAGGCACAAAAAGACAAACTTTGCATGTTCTTACTCATTTTGGGGAGCTAAAAATGAAAACAACTGAACTCAGGAAGATAGAGAGTAGAATGATGGCTACCAGAGGTGGGAAGGGTATGAGGGGTGAGGTGGGGAGAAGTGGTGACCGTTAATGGTTACAAAATTATGGTTAGATAGAAGGAGTAAGAGCTAGTATTTGATAACACAACAGACTGACTACAGTCAACAGTAATTTATTGCACATTTTAATGTAACTAAAAAAGTATAATTGGACTGTTTGTAACACAAAGAAGGGATAAATATTTTAGATGATGGATACCCCATTTATCCTGATGTGATTATTACACATGATATGCCCGTATGAAAATATCTCATGTATGCCACATATATACCTACTATGCACCCACAATATTTAAAAATAAAAAATACATCCTGAATTCCAAAAAATTAACCAATGTCATAGAGCTTTCCTTCTACGTTTTCTTCTAGTAATTTTACAGTTTCAGGTTTTATGTTTCAGTTTTTAATCCATTTTGAGTTGATTTTTGCATATGGTATGAATTGAGGATCTAATTCTATTCTTTTGCATGTGGATATTCAGTTTTCCCAGCACCATTTATTTTCCCATTGTGCTTTCTAGGCATCTTTGTTCAAAATCAATTGACCATAAATGTGTAGATTTGTTTCAGGCTCTCTTTTCCGTTCCATTGGTCTATGTGTCTGTTTCTATGCCAGCATCATACTGTTTCAATTATTACAGTTTTGTAGTAGATTTCAGATCAAGTAGTGTGATGTCTCCAGGTTTGTTCATTTTGCTCAAGATTGCTTTCTTTATTTGAGGTCTTTTGTGGTTCTATGTAAATTTTAACATTGTTTTTCTATTTCTGTGAAAAATGTCATTGGAATTTTGACAGGGATGGTGTTGAATCTGCAGATCCCTTTGGGTAGTAGGGACATTTTAACAATATTAACCATATGGATTGCCCTGGAGCCTAGGTCCCTAAAGGCTAGCCTAGAAGATGAGCGTGCAAGTAGCGGCTTGGAGATTAGGTCCATGTGGGCTAACCTGAGTCCTGGGGTTTTGGGGCCATCCTGGAACCTGGGTCCATAGTGACAGTCATGATGCCTGTCTCCATGGGGGCCCACCCAGCACTGAGGTCTACTGGGATAGTACTGAGCAGATCTATACCCTTGGTCTGCTGGTCTGGTCTGGAGGATGGGCTCACTGGGATTGACTTGGCACTGGGAAGGCCTTGAGACTGTGCCCACAGGGCCTGGCCTGGTGTTGGGTAAATTTGGAGCCTATATCCACAAAATCCTGCCTGGAGACTGTCCATAGGTGCTGGCCTCATGACTTAGGCTGTGGAGATCAACCTGGTGCTGAGAACGGCCTGAAACCTGAGGAAATGGGGGCCGACTCAATGCTGGGAGTGGTTTAGAACTCAGGGTTGCCATGGCAGACTGGCCTGTGACAGGCCTGAAGCCTGAGTCCACTTGGCAGACTTGGAGCCTGGGGCTGTTTGTTCCAACCTGGTACTGGGGCATGCCCAGAGACTCAGTGGAGGAGCCTAGAGTCTGGGGCTATGGGGACCTGCCTGGCATTGGGTTTTAGTGAGTCTGGTGTTGCAGTTTGTAACAAATCCAGTGCTCATTTCCTTCTCCCAAGCAAAGCTATCTCCTTCCATACTATGTTGACTGAGTTTTGGGGGAGAGATGACATGGGTAGTATAAAACTGTCCTTCCTATGCTCTTCAATGTGTCTTTTCTTATTTCTGTTTTGTACCTGGTGCTATGATCTCTCACCTGGTTTTCTCAGCTCTTGTGAAGATATTTTTGTGTGTGGACAGTTGTTCAAATTGATGTTTCTGTGGTGGGCTGAGTGCCGGAAAGTCCTACTCTGCCATCTTGCTGACTTATGCCTCCTAGGAGTTTTTTGTTTTTTTTGTTTTTTTTGTTTTTTTTTTAACTATAGTACATTTTTGAGTCAGAGTTTCTTAACCATAGTTTCATATCCTCCACAGGTTTTTCAAGTGGCACAAATTAATTTTGCCAAAAGGAATATACATCTTCTCTTAAAGGAGCATATTTTAACCAAATTAATTCTATAAATAGCAGGTCAATTTTAAGACTTCTTTATATAGATGACATTTTTCCCCAAAACCACATGAAGAGTTTTGCGTTTCCACTCTCCTCAGTTACCTATGACTATGTAACAAACTTCTTCATAACTTAGTGGTTTAGAATGACAACAATTCATTATGATGATTATGTGTATTGATTGTGCAGTTCTTTTGCTCTTTGTAGTGTTAGCTAGGCTCAGTTATGTGACTGCATTCAGTTAGTGCCTGATCTAATATATAAGGTTCATGAAGACTTCTTTCTCATGTCTAGGCCTTGATGTTGCTTGTCACCTGGGGGGCATCAATTTTACTCCATGTGGGATCTCACTCCACATGGCAGCTCATTCTCTAGGGCCTTGCCACATGTCTTTTGTCTCCAGCATGACAGCTGAGAGTCTCTTACAGCATGGCAACTGGGTTCCAAAGGAATAAAACAAACTACCACTGAAGTCCCAGGCCCAGATCTGGCACAGTGGAACTTCTGCTATATTATATTGGTCAAAGAAAGTCGCAAACTAGCCTTGCTTCAAGAGAAGGGAAGCTAGACTCTAACACTTTATGAGAGTAACAGTATGCAAGTACAGAGAAAAGAATAATTTTCATGAACATAGTTGGAGACTATCTAACACAATTCACCCACTAGCCACAACAACTCACATCCCTTCCATATGCAAAGTGCATTCAAGGTCATTTTCAACAGTATCATACCACTGTAGCATTAGCTCAAAGTCGAGGGTCTCATCATCTAAAATTAGTTCAGATGAGGATGAGGATCCTTAGGTGCAGTTTGTTGATTGCAGCTGCTTAGGTATAGTTTCTCTCAAACAAGAAAACTGCAAATTAAAAATGCACGTTATCTGTCCCCCAATATACAAAGGTGAGATAAGAATAGGAAAATTACAACAGACACATCCATCCAAAGGAGGGGATGGAAGGCACACAGTGGTCACTGGCCCATAGCAATTCTGAAATCCACCCAGCTACATTATGTCAGGATGCTATACTCTGGTAAACCTTATAGATTTTCTACTAATCAAATTATAATCTACTCCATTAAACGAAAGCTTCACCTATAATTATTTTCTTAACAGGCTTTCTCTAAATTGGGCCATGAGTCGAAGTGCTGTGGAACAATGGCTTTATGAATTTTTAAAGCCCCTTTGTCCAGCTGAAAGAGGATTTTTGAGGAACTGCACTAAATCATTCAGCCTCACTTTTGATTTGATCTTGATCCTGAGGCCACAGTTTACTGGTAGTATCCTGAATTTAATGTTTTCCCCAAGTTTCCTTCAAACTAAAGCCTCTTAGCAATTGAAGAGACTCTCTTAAACTCTATATTTTCTCCAAATCCTTATCAAAAACTTAAACAGTTTTTTCATTAGCCTATCTTTCTTTTGCAATACATTATACAGGGCTAAGAGAAGTCAACTGGCATCTTCAACATTCTTTCTGAAAATTTAGCCAAATACATAAGTTCATTGGATTCCTTGCTGCAGGCAAGAGTATTGCCAAATATTCTAACAGTGCATAACTGATTCTCCCTTTGCCAGTCTCCAACAGCATTTTCCTTACTGCTCTTCCACTCTCTACCCTCTGCCCAGTCTCAAAGCTAATGTCACATGTCTAAGTTTTTTTTTTTTTTTGGCAAGACCCCAGACTAGATACAAATGTCTATCCTGTTACTTATTGATAGGTAACAAACCACCCTTAAACTTAGTGTATGAAACAACTGCTATTTACTGTTTCTTATGATTCTGCAGGTTGGTTGGTGATACTTATGTTACATTAATGTCAGCTGGAATCACTCATGTTGTTGCATGGGCTGGGCTGGAAGGCACAAGATGGCTGCTCTTGCATTTCTGAGGTCTCAGTATTGACTGTCATTGAGGATTCAATTCTACCCAATATGTCTTCTCTCTATGTGGCAGCTTATCCTCCTCATTCTCTAGGGCCTTTCTACATATCCTCTTTCTCCAGCAGGCTAGCCTAGACTTTCTTATAGCATGACATCCGGGTTTCAAGAAAGCAAAGGTGAAATCTGTCCCTGAAGGTGTAGGCCTGGAACTGGGAAAGTCACTGGCTAGCCTACATTCAAGGGAGAGGGAAATAGACTACTTTTTAATGGGAGAAGTGGGAGCAGCATGCATATGCATACGAATATTGAGGAATAATTGGCAATTGCTGGTAACCATATTTGGGGACTGTCTAGTACACATTCTTTAGCATGTAGCCAACAAAGGATTTCAAATTTTCAAATTTCAAGTTCAACCTTTCAAAACGTCTGAACGTATAACCTAATGTTTTGCTTCCAGGTAGAAAGGGATCTGTTACATGCACATAAATGCCTTTAGGTAAATCTTACAATGTGCCTAAAATTATTCCTTGAGATTGAAGTTTTAAATACACAAAGCAAGGAGGTATGAAAGTTTGCATTTGACCTGGGAATGCAGTCAAAGTCTGGTTTTCAACTTGTGCTTTGGCTGCAGCCTTTGGAAGGCTAAATAGCCTCTTTCCTACTTTAACATCACATGAAAGATTGTGCAATTTCCTAGGTTGCCATTATATATACTTAGTCTAGTAACAATGGTAATACAAATAATAGTACAATAACAGTAAGATAGATTATTGGGATTTATAGTTAATTTCTTGATATTCACTTTCAAATATAGATAAGCATTTTGAGTGTAACATGAAGTTAAAATCTTGTGTGCTTTATTTGTTGAAATTCTAACAGTCAATTGTAATATAAATGTGTATTTTTATTGCAGAAGTAAAATCCTATAATAATTAATGACGGCTGTGAAAGCCATTAATTTTTATGTATAGAACCGTTATTAAGAATTTTCAGGGTTAAATGAATAAGGAAAAAGGTTGACAGTTATTATAAATATTATGAAAATGCATGAGGAAAATAACATTAGAAAGAACACATTTTCTTTTTTGTCTAATAATTATTTATACAATTTGAATAATAATTAAAGACTGAAAAAAGAGATTCGATTACATATTAATTCGAATTTAGCAGAACTGTTTGGTATATGAACAATTATAACACCAAATAAAATAAACCTTTAAAAACTTAAAGTTTAAGAATTTAAAATATTGCTATTTACTTCCATTTAGGCAAAACATTTTTAAAATCACATTTAAAATGTGATAATTCATCACATTTTGGGAGTATGATTTAAAAGGTAAATGTCAATTTTGCCACCTCAAACTATCATAAGCAGAAAAAAAACTAAATGATAAACTATAAATTAACTTAACAAATAACTTTTCATCCTGATATAATAAAGGATGTAAAGAATACAAAGAATAAATGTTACAGAAAAATGAGATACCTTTATCTCATTTTGTTCCTGCCATCAAACTTCAAAATAAGAGACTTTAAAATCATACATTTGGGAAGACAATTCCTTATAGATTGAAGTTTTCAGAGCCTAAAACTTTAAAACAAAAATCCTATTTAAATTATCTCTATAGAGAGCCAATCTTTTTAGGGATTTAAGAGAAAGGATTCTTGAGTTCCCTCAATTTTAACATTTCTAAAATCCTAGGTATAAAGTTTCATCTAGAATATATTACTGAAAAAAAAATTCTGAATTATATTCTGCTATCCACAAAAAGTCTAGAGATATTACTGAATATATGACCTCTGTATCTTGTAAATTCGACAACTGATAATTCAGAAATTAGCAGAAGTTTCTTTAAAGTTTAACTACTTGGTGGATCAATATGAATTTAATTGTTTTTCTGCTTTACTTGCTTACCAAGGGATTTCTAGGCTTTACATAACCATTAACATACCACAGCTCATTGATATACTATAAAATGGAAAATTATTGAATAAAATTATAGTTGTTTATATTGAAAGTTATACTGGGATCCACAATCATATAATGTCTTGTCCACTCTTTTTGGTTGTGCATTCAGAAAAAAAATTATAGTACAGCGGAAAGGTAGTGAGACACTTTCTTCATTCTTCAGCAAGAAACAGACTTCATGTCATACAAGAGATTTTGGAATGTTATTTTATATACAGATGCAAGCTATTTTAGAACTGCCTTACCATGTGTCTTACAAGATGTCCAAGCATGATGGAAGAAGCACTGCTACACACTTAAAAAGGCAGCTTAAATACAAGAAAACTTTTATACTATATTTTGTAGATAATAATAGCATTGTAGAACTTAATAACAACTGATGATTGCATGTAGAGAAAGTCGTAAAGTTGCTTGAACGTGTTGAAAAAATAACATTGTGCCTGGAGAATGAAAGTGTTTCTTATATGATAGCTGATGGAAATACACTTCTATCATTCCTTTCCAGTCAAAATGCTAAGAGTGTTATCCAGACGATGAAAGCTGAAATGCAGATGGAAATTCAGGGAAGATTTTATCTTGAAAGCCAATAACTTAGTTTCAAAGCTAATTATTTTTCCCTGTTCCAGACTGAAGATTTAGAAATAACATTTTTTCAAGTTCTTGTTTTAAGTAGCAAATGCATGAAAAGTATTAGAAATAAACAATATAATGGGAAATCAATTGTATTTTTGCTTCTGAAAATGTTCAGAAAGCTTCTTCTTTGAGCAGTGTATAACATTTCCATCTGTGGAATTGCTATAATGCATTTGCATTATCACCATCAGCCAACCATCAAGACTAGGAGTTAAAAAGGAGATAAGTCTTTACCTTAGCAATTCACTATTAAAGAGGAAGGAAAACATAATAATTTGGTGGCAACATCACCATCAGTATCTTACACTGACAAAGCTATCTAAAAATTTTTCTGTTTCTCTACCAACTTCAGTAAAAAGCGGGAGACTATTTAGTATAATGGGAACAAACCAGTGCTAAGCAAATTATTGTTATTGCACTATATTAGCATATAAATATTGATATTATCATTATTACTATTGATCAATAATTATATTGTTAATGAGTATATTATCATTGTCATTGCACTATACTGAACATTTAAAATCTAACTACTCAATTTTTAATGATAAAATTATAAATTTCCCCAAAAGGTAATATGATGATAGTGAGATATTCAGCTTTATATAAATGTTGATTTTAAAAGTTGACCATTTAATATTTTGCAAGATGTGTATTTGGGACATCTCTAGCAAAAAGCTAATCATGAAGATATGATGGGGCATGGAGCAGAGAACTTAAGTTACTCAGGCAGAGAATGATAAGTCAGGAACCCAAAAAACATTGAAAATAAGGGGGTAAACCAGAGTAAGATAGCAGCAAGGTCACTATATATATATATATGTATTACATGATGTTGAGTACCTGAACCATGCCAATAATTTTCCTAATCAACAGTCCTGTGGGCCTGAGTGGTTTCAGAGCCTGAATAGAATCCAACAAGTATTTCAGAGACAGTATCAGTTATCTATTTTTGCACAATAAACCATCCCAAAACATAGTGACTTAAAGCAAAAATTACTTAATAGGTGAAACTCAAGATTCTGTGGGTCAACAGTTCAGCCTAGGTCAGCTGGGCATCTCTGCTTTTGAAGGTCAGTTGGCTGGCTATTGGTTCAGGCATGTCAGCTCTCCCCTCTATGTGGTCTCTCATCCTCCAGTAGTGAGCTTGTGCTTGTTCATGTATTAGCTAATAGGAGTCCAAGAAACAGTGGAAATATACAAAATCTCGAAACTGTCTCACTCTCATTTTCACCAAGTTCTACCAGCCCAGGAAAGTTCCAAAGCCAGACCAGAGCAAACGGTGGAGAATTAGATTTCTCCACTCAGTGATAGGAGCTACAAAGTCACATTAAAAAGGACCTGGACACAGGGAGGGGTAAAGCATCGTAGTCATTTTTGTATTTAATCTACCGCAAGTTCAATGGCTCCAAATGTGGGGACTAGAGGGATTTGGGATCAGAGATGGCCAGGTAGTTCTGTGTAAGATAGCAATATTTAAATAGATTTCTTCACATGGTAGTTGGAATTCATTTTGGGCCAAAAAATACTTTCAAATCATTATTTAGTTGATGCCTTTAATTATGAAATCATCTTACTCATGTTTTGAAACTCCTCTCTGGTAATTAGTTTATTTCAACATCACAAGTGCTATACTGAGCATATGTTATTATACTTATTTTCCCTTTTAGGAACAGAAACAGAGCAGTGGTCCTCAAAGTTTGCATTAGAATCACTTTGAGGTTTGATATTACAGGCGGCTCGCACCTATAATCCTAGCAGTTTGGGAGGCTGAGGCAGGCGGATCACCTGAGGTCAGGAGTTTGAGACCAACCTGGCCAACATGGGAAATCTCGTCTCTACTAAAAATACAAAAATTAGCCAGGCGTGGTGGTGGGTGCCTGTAATCCCAGCTACTCGAGAGGCTGAGACAGAATTGCTTGAACCCAGGAGGTGGAGGTTGAAGTGAGCAGAGATCGTGCCACTGTACTTCAGCCTGGGTGACAGAGCTAGATTCCGTCTCACAAAAAAAAAAAAAAAAAAAAAAAAAAAAGAATCACTTTGAGAGGCTGTTAAAAATAGCAGTAACTGGGTTATACCCCCGACCGGTTGTATTAAGATTTTGAATTGTGAGCAATAGACATTGACCTTTGATAATTTAAGCAAATAGCAAGAGTATTGGCAAGTCAATAGTCATTCACAGAATCACCAGGAAGACAAGAATGGGGCACAGAAAATGAGCATTGGTGAGGGAGGCTAAGGAAGTGTCTGGTGAGGACAATACTATGGCCACCGCCAAACGCTGTACTCAGTAGCCAGCACCACCGCTACTAGAAATTTCAAACACTGGGCAGTACCACTGACCCCTCCCTATTGCCACAGCTGTTCTGGAGACTGACTGCTGTTGCCATTGCCAGACAATGCCAAAAAATTTAGTTTTCCATTACATTGGCTTCTTTGTGTCACTTGCTCCAGATTCAACATCTCAAGTAGGAGCATCTGATTGGTAGAGTCCTAACTGCAAAGGAAACTTGGAAAATGAGCATATTCCCTTTTCAGCTTATGTGCTGGAAGTAAGCTTTTCTAGCATTTAAGAGGGTCTGCTCTGCTCTTTTCTAACACTGTGTGCTAGGGAATGGCTCAAACATAGGAGAATGGTTCAGATCCTGAACAGTAAAAAAATCATCAGTGACTAATGTCCACTCTAATCTTAGTAAAAATCTTGGTTGGAAAATGCAGCACATCTTATGTGTGCTTGCTCTTATTACCTCAGCTCTCACCTTCACACGTCATCAAACGCTATTTTACTGCAAAAACCATGGTTCTACCTAAAACTGTTTGTTCTGACAAAACTGTTCGTTTGGTCATGGAAGTGCTTGGCCTGCCCAACAGCCAGCCAGAAGTGCCATAGAGTTTATGGGCTCAGAAGCAGCCCTTCACCTGAGAATGGATGAGTTGGTAGCTCAATACTGCAACTTCCTCACACCTCAGCTGTGATAATTCTGAGGCATGTTCTTATACTAGCCACTGGAGTCCCCGAGGGAGATTGAGATCCAGTTTCCCACAGTGGTAACTACCCTGATTCAACCCCATAATGGCTTTCTTCCTTTCTCTGTCTTACTTGCACGCTCCTCTACCAATGCTTCCTGAGATGACATCCCAGATATAACACTGGCACTTGAAATTTTGTCTTAGGTTCAGTTTCTGGGGAAATCCAATTTAAATGGTGGATACTTTGGTATTCAAATGATTTAAAAATTGATTTATGTGATCCCAAATGTGTTTACTACCAAAAGTTTGAGGATCGGTTGCAGTGACAAATGGAAAAGATTGCCCAAGATCTCATTAATGGTATGGGTTCTACATACAACCTTAAATCCATGTCTTTTCTTCTGGTTCTTGGGTCAGTTCTCTCCCCCATTAAATTGCACTAATAGCAATAAAGGAAAGACTTCTATTTCCAGATGACTTTATGTGAGGCGAGATTTGTGAAACAGCCAATATAATCATGCCCAGATTTCAAGGAATAGATAATGTCACTAGTGACTTATTCTTTTTAAAAATATAACAATAGTCTTTCCTTTGTCTCCTTCTGTTAATGTTTCTGCCTTTGCAAATTCTTTGCCTATAATTCACTTCCAATATTGTTGTTTTGATTGACAATTTTATTTCCATTTTTGAAAAGTTAAAAGAGACAAATGCAAAATGGAATACCCATAAAAGCATGAGCCTTTATTTTAAAAAACAGAACATTTGCATGATAATATTCAAAAAGAGAAATGCACTTGTTATTGTTGTAACCTACTGCTAACAACTTGTCTTTGTAAATGGTATTATGCAACAATATTTTTGAGGGGTAAACAAAGCCAAAATGAAATACATACTGATGGCCTACAATGATATACAGAGTACTATAATAATAATAAACCTTTAATAAACAAAATTGAAATGAAGTAGAGGTAAATAATTAGAAATCAAATATGAGAAAAAAATAACGAACTTAGGATGTATCCTGAAAGTATCAAGAGAATATGTTTAGGGTTGTTCTTTTTGCACATCAGCTGAATAGGGAAAGTGAACTAAAATCTTCAACAGGAATGAATGACTCAATCGTTTGGCTTAGTTATTTGTATTAGACTATTTTTTTCTTCAGATATTTTAACCAACTGCCCAGGGATTTTCACTCATTTGAATCATGTCCTCAATTGTTTGTCTAAGGTTTTTTTTTTTTGCAAATGTTTTATGACACTAGGATATACATTTCCCATCTTTTGTGGGTTTGTAACCAGTGCCAGGACTTACCAATAATTTGATCTTTGGCTATAATCATATAATTTCTCAGAACTTTGGGTTTTGTCTTTAAAATGATCACATATGTGATAGTTTTCATTTCACAAAGAAAATGTGCAAACCAATGAGATAATATCTATGCAAATCCTTCATAATGTACCATATACATATAAGCATTATTGTTTGATTATGGATTAGCATTTTTCCCTGGCTGAAGTATCAAATGCATAGTTAGATTTTAGACTATGGGGTTTGATAGTCCTGGGGAAAATCTTGATTCTTCTAATAGTTGTGTGATCTTAGAAAAATTCTTTAACATCGCTTAGCCTCAGTGTCCTTATCTGGAAAGTGGAGGTGATAATGCTATTCTGGGAACATAGTAAGTGTTCAAATAGCAGAGGATATTAGTGATGATTACGATGACGATGATCTGCCATAATTTGGGACATATTCTGCCTTTAATTTGGGACTTTTTTCTTTATAAGGGATTTTTTCTGCCTTTGTCTACCTTCACTCTTTACTATTTCTCAGATCATTTTTCTTAGGTAATTATATTCAAAATCCTATAACAACATTCAGTGACCAAAGTATCCACCTAAAGACCTTCTATAGACCATTAGCTTAATATATTAGCATTGGCCATCACTTTGTACTTCTACAAGGGTATATAAAATAGTGATGCCCTCTATTCTCAAAGTTCTCAGTTCATTATTATCAGATGCATCAGTCATACTGGCTACAACACTTTTGAGTTTTCGGGTGGCTTATTATAAAAAACTACCCTAAAACTTAGAAATCTACTTCCACTGACATGGCTCTGCTTCAGTTGTCTGTTATCCTCTCTGTACCAGTGGGTTAATTGGGGGCAGATCATTCTTATAGCAATGATAAGGTGCAGGAAATCAAGTGGAAATATGTATGATATCTTAAGGTCTAAGCTCAGATCCATCATGGTTGCCCCCATTACATTGGCCAAAGCAAGTCACATAGTTAAGTCCAGAGTTAAGTGGGAAAAGGAAACATAGTCTATTCCTTTAGTAGGAGCTATATTAAAATCACGTGGCAAAGAAATTGGATACAGTGAAGGATGAAGAATCAGGGCCAGTAATGGAAATCAACCATAGTAATAAAAGACTAAACTAAAATCCTTGAGAAAAGAGTTCAAGCCTTGCACACCAAGGAATCAGTGTTCCTAAACCAATGCAATGTTTTATTGCCTCGTGAAATGATTCATTGGTTCATTCAAAAACATTGCAATAGAGCTAAGAATATGAAGCCTTGATGAAGGATACCTCCCTTCATATAAACAAAATCAGTGAAGAGTTATAGGGATTATAATCATAGCCTATATAGGTTATAGTAGGGCTAAAAAAGAGGAAGTGGTAGGCACATGCAATAGATACCAAATAAGTATTGAATGAATGAAGGAAGGAAGAAATGCCTATTAATGTTGCTAAGTTTTAAGAAAATAGTTGTGGAGATATTAGGCAAGCAGAAATACCCAGGCAATGGAGGAAAGGGTAGTAATAACTATTCATCATCTTTTTACCATTTCATAAGGGACCTGAAATTCCTTTCCATATATGGAAAATCCCTACACATGAAGCCTGCCACTGAGTTTTCCTAACACTATAGAAGCAAATACCAGGTATTTGCTTTCCCAGCCTCCCTTACTGCTGGAGTGTGGTCACGTCCTTTCCAATCAGTTGCACCCTCTCTGGACTCTGCAATTAATAAGCAAAGAAGCAAGACCTATAGGAAATTTATCCAGGTGCAGACAATACTACTCTATTTTCCAGGAGTAGCAATGGCCATAACTTCAAGCTATAATATAGTGGCCAGCATTGGTGGTGTTGGCTATGCAATCCATTGTGTCTGTGTATAGTGACAACAATAACTATATCTTCAAGAGGGCAGTTATGAAATGTTATTTTGGTCATTAATCATTACTTCAAACTTGGTTCTCTGGCTCTCCTGGAAAATTCTAGTATTGTTTAAATAAGTTCCTTTTCTACCTCAATTAGTCAGAATTTGTTTTTATTCTTGCAGCTAAAACTGAACTATCAGAGGGCTTGACCACAAATTGAGGGAAAAGTCAAAGCCAGTAATCAGGCAAAGTAAGATAATAAATGAAATTAAGCTGAGCTATTAAAATCTCTGGCAAGTGATGAGTGAGCTGGAAGAATCCTAACAACCAATGGCAGAAGTTCTTGTCAGTCCTCAGCTTCTATCACAACCAATAACTTGTATCAGTGTGTGGCAGCCTTGCCTGCACTTTGAATTACCTGAGGACTTTTTAAAAATCCCAAAGCCCAGGTCACACCCCATATCACTTATATTAGAATCTTAGATAAAAGTATTTTTAAAAGCTCTCCAGGTGGGTAAATATTCAGCCAAAATGTAACCAAGGCTGAGATAGGATTTGAGGGAGATAGGATTCGAGGAAGCTAGAACCTTAGATAGAAAATGAAACAGGTACACCTGACTGGAATAAGGAATTAAAAAGAGAAATCAGAACTGAAAATGATACAGAATAAAAACACTGATTTGTATGCACTGGATTACATATATGTGTATTGAATTTAATACAAATTATTGACCTTACCACATCTCATCACTTTTAATTCTACGTTTGTCCAAACCACTTTTCTCTGTAAATCCATCTCCTACCTTAGCTCAGACCCTCATCAAATGTTTCATGGCCTGTTGCTACCACCTCCTTGTTGGCTTTCCTGCCTCAATTCATTCTTACCTCCAACTCATTTAACACAAAGCTACCAGAATAGAACAATCTTTCTAAAAGGCAAATCTGGTTGTATTACTAACATAATTCAATGGATCCCCAAATACTATCATATAAAATCCCAACTTTTTGGCATGGTCTGAAAGCCTTCATCTTCTGTCCCTGCTAAATTTACCAGCCTCATCCTTGCCTCATTTTGAGTCTCCAGCCATTTTCTGAACACTCATCTGTTCCGAAAGGCATCATCACCTTCTACATCTTCATGCCTCTTTGCTGATGCAATTATTCTTTCTTTGAATCAGGTGTAAATGTTTGTAAGACTATGATTTGTATGTTAATAGTTTACTACTTTGATATTTTGATTCATGTAACAGTATTCACTAAAAAGACTGGAAGATTCTAGTATGCAGAGACCCCACTTTCTAATCTATAAAATATTTTCTGATGATTCTGATATAGTCAATAGAATGAATCTGATGGTGAATGAAAATGGTACCATAGATGTTGCATGTTTAAAAAAAGGGGTAAGGATGAGGAAAAATTGCCTATTTTTTTGCATACCAGAGAAAGCATAAATGAGCCTTTCAGCAATAGGGAAAATGAGTTAACTTTTGAAGTTGTAATTATTATACTATTCAGTTATTGCCATAAAATACAGAATGGATGATCTTTTATGTCTCCTGAGATAGATTATTTCACCATTGTGGTTATCCCCCTCTTTTTAAATTTTTAAACACTAAAATAATGCTGTAGCTCAAGTGTTTCATTATGTTAAATCTTAAAAGACCAAGTTTAAATAGTTCATCCAGTGAGTAAGAGATTCATATGAGGAGACCATAATAATTATCTAATTTGGAGTGGTATTTTCCAGCTTAAAAGATCAACAGATGTGGCAATTTTTCTTCATTTCAAATGTTTGTCTTTACCTATGCAATCTTCACTGTCACTTCAATTTGCCTTCAAAGGAAATTTTGAATGGTTATATATAGTAATATCAAATTATGTATTAGAATAATTAAAAGAGCTTATGCATGTATGGAATAGAAAATTATCATTCTTCATTATTAAAAGTGTCTAATTTTTAAATATTTGAATGCCATCTTTGTAGAAATTTACTTGCCTAGAACTTTAAGTCCATTGCTGTGATTACCATGTAGGTTAGAATGACAAACGCTGACAAGAAGATGCAGTATCTCAACTGTCTCTGGTTTGCCAACTGTACTGTCTCTACCCTTGGGGTATTACTGTAATTCTGACCTCAGACATTTTTGTTTTGAAGAAAAGGCTTCTCATTTTATAGTGCTATTGTCAGGTGTTAGAAGACCAAGCCATAGGTTCAGTTAAAACTCAGCAAATTAAGCAATTACTAATGCCCGATAAGATTGGGAGGGTGGAGTTTGACAAGGAATTAGTTGTATGTGAAAGGAAATGTAGTCATCACACATTTCTTGGTTCAGGTGTGAATATTCTTTACAATATTATAATAATGTGAAAAATACAGAATATAAATTTAACTGAAAATTGTGATGTAACTATCATGTAAGCAGGAGAGGACACAATGCATAATGTGGAAGAACTAAAACCCTCATGAATTTTACAAGGAAGTCAATACCCGTATGAGATCTCTGTTGCTGCCATAACAAATTTACCACAAACATAGTAGCTTAAAACAACACAAATTTACTGTCTTTCAGTTCTGAGGTCAGAAGTCCAGTATGGGTCTCATGAACTAAAATTTAGGTATTGGATGGCTGCATTTCTTTCTGGAAGCTCTAGGGAAGAATCCATTTTTTATTTATTCTGGTTGTTGGCAGAATTCAGTTTCTTGTGGTTGTAGAACCAAAGTCTCTGTTTTCTTTTTTCTGCTTTTTTTTTTTTTTTTTTTTTGAGATAGGATCTCTCTCTGTTGCCCAGGCTGGAGTACAATGGCTCAGTCAAAGCTCACTGCAGCCTTGAACTCCTGGGCTCAAGCAATCTCCCACGTCAGCCTTCCAAGTAGCTAGGACTACAGGTGCACATCACCATGCCTGGCCAATTTTTTATTTTTTGTAGAGATGGGGTCTCACTATGTTGCCCAGGCTGGCCTTGAAATCCTGGACTCAAGTGATCTTCCCACCTTTGCCTCTAAAAGTACTGAGATAACAGGTATGAACCACCATGCCTGGCTGGTTCCTGGTTTTCTTGCTGCCTGTAGGCTGAGGCCTGCTGCAAGCTTCTAGAGGTCATCATATTCCTTGGCTCATGGCTCTCTTTTTCTATATTCAAAGACAGCAATTGTGAGGGTTGCATGGGGGGAGGGAGTCCTTCTTATGTCCTATCTTTCTCATATCCTCTCTGTCTTTTACGATTTTAAGGACTCACATGATTAGATTAAGCCCACCCAGATAATTCAGAATAATCTTCCCATTTCAAGATCTTTAACCTTAATCTGCAAAGTCCTTTTTGCCATTGAAGGTAACAATCACAGGTGCCAGGGAATAGGACATGAACATATTTCTAAGTCCATTATTTGCCTACCACAATATCTAATGACTAACAAAGATGCATTTTAAAAATTATATCCATATTATTTCTAAAAAAGAAACAGCCAGAAAAGAGGTTGCTTCTAGAAAATGTCAGTGCCTGTGTGTGTTCATGGGTGGGGGGAGAAAAGTTCAAATAAGGTGGTATTATTTTTTTGTTAGAAGCCTCTAAATACTACTTGACATTTAAAACTATGTGCAAATACTACTTCAATAAAAATGAAATGTAATTATAAAAGAAAGGGAAAGCTTTTCAAGTATTGTTTTTGAAAAAAAAGCAAATAGGGTTTGCAAAGAAGGATAGTGTTTGGGAGGAAATAATGACTCAATTGTATATAATGGCCTAGTTGAAATTCAGAAAAGTGCGATTCTATTTTTTTTTTGTTTTTTGCTACAGATTATAGGAAAAAATCTTTCCTAGTTGTCAGATTTTTTTATTGTTAGCATTTTTTAAACTTTTCTTTACATTCAGGGGTACTTGTGCACGATTGTTATATAGGTAAATTACATGCCATGGGAGTTTGGTGTACAGATTATTTCATTACCCAGGAAATAAGCATAGTACCTGATAGGTGGTTTTTTGACCCTCACCCTCCTCCTACTCTCCACCCTGAACTAGGCCCCGGTGTCTGTTGTTTCCTTCCTTGCGTTCATGTATACTCAATGTTTAGATCCCACTTACAAGCGACAACATGTGGTATTTTCTTTTCTGTTCTTGTGTTAATTTGCTTAGGATAATGGCCTCCATTCATGTTGCTGCAAAGGACATAATCTCATTAATTTTTATGGCTCCATAGCATTCTGTGGTGCATATGTACTACATTTTCTTTATTCATTCTACCATTGATGGGCATCTTCATTGAGTCCATGTCTTTGCTATTGTGAATTGTGCTACAATGAACATACACACGCATGTGTCTTTATGATAGAATCATTTATATTCCTTTGGGTATATGTCCAGTCATGGGATGTACAAATGATAGTTCTGCTTTTAGCTGTTTGAGCAATCGCCACACTGTTTTCCACAATGGTTCAACTAATTTAGACTCCCAACAACAATGTATAAGCATTCCTTTTTCTCTGCAACCTCATCAGCATCTGTTATTTTTTGACTTTTTCATAATAGCCATTCTGACTTGTGTGAGATGGTATCTCATTGTGGTTTTGATTTGCATTTCTCTAATGATCAGTGATGTTGAGCTTTTTTTCATATGCTTGTAGACTGCATGTATGTCTTCTTTTGAAAAGTGTCTGTTCATATTCTTTGCCCACTTTTTAATGGGGTTGTTTGGTTTTTTTTTTCTTGTAAATTTGTTTAAGAACTTTATAGTCTCTGGACATTAGACTTTTGTCAGATGCATAGTTTGCAAAACTTTTCTCCCATTCTACAGGTTGTCTGTTTACTCTGTTGGTAGTTTCTTTGGCTGTGCAGAAACTCTTTAATGTAATTAGATCTCATTTGTCAATCTTTGCTTTTGTTGCAATTGCTTTTGGCATCTTTGTCATGAAATCTTTGCCTGTTCCTATGTCCAGAATTGTATTGCCTAGGTTGTTTTCCAGGGTTTTTATAGTTCTGGGTTTTACATTTAATCCATTTAGTATTTAATCCATCGTGAGTTAATTTTTGTATATGGCGTAACGAAGAGGTCCAGTTTCAATCTTCTGCATACAGCTAGCCAGTTTTCCCATCACCAATTATTGAATAGGAGGTCCTTTCCCCATTGCTTGTTATTGTCAGCTTTGTTAAAGATCACATAGTTGTAGATGTGAGGCTTTATTTCTGAGTTCTCTCATCAGTTCCATTAGTTTACGTATCTGCTTTTGTACCAGTACTCTGTTGTTTTAGTTACTGTAGCCTTGTAGTATAGTTTGAAGTCAGGTAATGTGATGCCTCCAGCTTTGCTCTTTTTGCATAGAATTGCATTGACTATTAGGGCTCTTTTTAGGTTCCAAATTAATTTTAGAATGCTTTAATTATGTGAAAAATGTCATTGGTGGTTTGATAGAAATAGCATTGAATCTATAAATTACTTTGGGAAGTATGGCTATTTTAAACAATATTGACTTTTTCCTATCCATGAGCATGGAATGTTTTTCCATTCATTTGTGTCATCTCTGATTTCTTTCAGCAGTGTTTCATAATTCATTTTGTAGAGATATTTCCCCTCCCTGGTTAGCTGTATTGCTAGGTCTTTTATTCTTTTTCTGGCTACTGTAAATGGAATTGTTTTCTTGACTTGGCCCTAAGCTTGGATAATGTTGGTGTATAAAAATGCTACTGATTTTTGTACATTGATTTTTTTATTCTGAAACTGTACTGAAGTTATCAGATTTAGGAGGTTTTGGCAAAGACTATGGTGTTTTCTAGATATAGAATCATATTAACTGCAAACAGAGACAGTATAACTTCCTTTCTTCATATATGGATATCTTTTTTTTTTCTCTTGCCTGATTGCTCTGGTTAGGACTTCCAGTACTATGTTGAACAGGAGTCCTGTGAGTGGGCATCCTTATCTTGTTCCTGTTCTCAAGGGGAATGCTTCCAGCTTTTGCCCATTCATTATGATGTTGGTTGTGGGTTTGTCATAAGTGGCTCTTATTATTTTGAGGTATGTCCCTTCAATGGTTAGTTTGTTGAGGGTTTTTAATATGAAGAGATGTTGAATTTTATTAAAAGCCTTTTCTGTATCTATTGAGATAACTATGTGGTTTTGTTTTTAGTTCTGTTTATGTGGTGAATCACATTTACTGATTTGTGTATGTTGAACCAACCTTGCATCCCAGGGATGAAGCCTACTTGATTGTGGTGGATTCGCTTTTTGATGTGTTGCTGGATTCTGGTTTCTGATATTTTGTTGAGGATTTTTGCATCAATGTTCGTCAAGGATATTGGCTTGAAGTTTTCTTTTCTTTTTGTGTCTCTGTCATGTTTTGGTATCAGGATGATGCTGGAATCATAGAATGAGTTAGTGAGGAGTTTCTCCTGCTCAATTTTTTGGAATAGCTTCAGGAGAAATGGTTCCAGCTCTTCTTTATGCATCTGGTAGAATTCAGCTATAAATCCATGTAATCCTGAGATTTTTCTGGTTGGTAGGCTTTTTATTACTGATGAAATTTCAGAATTTGTTATTGGTCTGTTCAAGGCTTCGATTTCTTCCTGGTTCAATCTTAGGAAGTTGTGTGTTTCCAGGAATTTATGCATTTCTTCTCAGTTTTCTAGCTTGTGTGCATAGAGGTGTTCATAGTAGTCTCCAGGGCTTTTATCTATTTCTGCAGAGTCAGTGGGAATGTGCCCTTTGTAATTTCTGACTGTGAATGTTCCAATAATCCCTCTTTTTTCTTTATTAGTCTAGATAGCAGTCTATAAATCTTATTTATTCTTTCACAAAACCAACTCCTATAGTCATTGATCTTTTGTATAGTTTTTCACATCTCAATTTCCTTCAGTTCAGCTCTGATTTTGGTTATCTCTTGTCTTCTTCTAACTTTGGGGTTGGTGTGTTCTTGTTTTTCTACTTCCTCTAGGTGTAACGTCAGTTTCCTAATTTGGGTTCTTTCTAACTTTTTAATGTGGGCATTTAGCACTATAAACTTCCCTCTGTACACTGCTTTAGCTGTATCCCAGAGATTCTGATATATTTTGTTTTTGTTCTCATTAGTTTCAAATAATTTATTGATTTCTGCCTTAATTTCATTGTTTACTTAAAAGTTATTTAAGAGCAGGTTGTTTAATTTCCGTGTATTTACATGGTTTGGGGGTGATTTTCTTAGTATTGATTTCTATTTTTATTGCACTGTGATGCGAGAGTGTGGTTGGTATGATTTTGGTTTTTTTGAATATGCTGAGAGTTGATTTGTGGCCGATTGTGCAGTTGATTTTAGATTATGTGATGTGTGCAGATGAGAAGAATGTATACTCTGTTGTTTTGGGGTGAGGGGGTCTGTAGATGTCTGTTAGGTCCATTTGGTCAAGAATCAAGTTCAGGTCCTGAATATCGTCAGTTTTCTGCCTTGATGAGGTGTCTTATACTGTGTTGAAGTGTCCCACTATTATTGTGTGGTTATAAGTCTCTTCATAGGTCTCTAATAACTTGCTTGATGAATATGAGTGCTCCTGTGTTGGGTGCATATATACTTAGGAGATTTAAGTCCTCACATTGAATTAAATTCTTTACCATTATGTAATGACTTTCTTTGTGTTCTCAAAATCATTTTGGTTTTGGTTTAAAGTCTATTTTATCTGAAGTTAGAGTAGCACCCTCTGCTTTTTTCTGTTTTTTTTTTTTTTTTTTTTTTTTTTTGGTTGTTGTTGTTTGTTTGCTTGGTAGATTTTTCTCTATCCTTTTACTTTGTGGCTATGTGTGTCATTGCATGTGAGATGGGTCTCTTGAAGACAGCATGTATTTGGGTCTTGCTTCTTTATTCAACTTGCCACTCTATGCCTTTTAATTGGTGCATTTAGTCCATTTACATTCAAGGTTAATATTGATATGTGCATATTTGATCCATTCATCATGTTGTTAGCCAGTTATTATGCAGACCTGATTATGTTGTTGCTTTATAGTGTCAAATGTCTATGTATTTGAGTTTGTTTTTGTGGTGGCCAGTAGTGGTCTTTTCTTTCTATACTTAGCAATCCCTTAAGGATCTCTTGTAAGGCAGATCTGGTGGTAATGAATTCGCTTAGTGTTTACTTGTCTGAAAAGGATCTTATTTCTCCTTTGCTTATAAAGCTTAGTTTGGCTGGATATGAAATTATTGGTTGAAATTTCTTTTCTTTGATAATGCTGAATATAGGCCATCAATCTCTTAAGGCTTATAGAGTTTCTGCTGAAAGGTTTGCTGTTAGCCTGGTGGGGTTCCCTTTGTAGGTGACCTGCATTTTCTTTCCAGCTATCTTTAATATATATTTTTTTCATTTCAACCTTGAAGAATCTGATGATTATGTGTCTTGGGGATGGTTGTCTTGTGTAGTATCTTACAGGGGTTCTCTGCATTTCCTGAATTTGAATGTTGGCTTATCTACTAAGGTTGGGGGAATTTTCATGGACTGTATACTCAAATATGTTTTCCAAGTTGCTTGCTTTCACTCCCTCTCTTTCAGTGATGCCAGCGAGTCATAGATTTAGTCTCTTTACATTATCCCATATTTCTCGAGGTTCTGTTCATTCTTTATTTTTTTTTCTTTATTTTTGTCGAGTGAGTTATTTTGGAGAACTAGTCTTTGTGCTCTGAGAGTCTTTCCTCCTCTTGGACAATTCTGCTGTTAATACTTGTGATTGTATTATCAAATTATTGAAGTGAGTTTTTCAGCTCTAGTACATCAGTTTGGTTCTTAAAATGGCCATTTTGTCTTTCAGCTCCTGTATCATTTTTGTTGTATTCCTTAGATTCCTTGGATTGGGTTTCAACTTTCTCCTGAGTCTCAATGATCTTTGTTCCTATCCATATTCTGAATTCTATTTCTGTCATTTCAACCATTTCAGCCTGGTTAAAAACCATTGCTGGGGAACTGGTGTGGTTGTTTGGAGGAAGGAAGATACTGGTTTTTGAGTTGCCAGAGATCTTGTGCTAGTTCTTTCTCATTTGTGTGGGTTGATGTTCCCTCAGTCTTTGATATTGCTGTCTTTTGCTTGTATCTTCTTTGATGTCGTTGGGGGTTTGATTTTGGTATGAGGTGAGTTCAGTCAACTGGCTTCATTTCTAGGAGATTTTAGGGGGCCACAGCTCAGCTTAGAACTCCTGGGCTGCATCTGCTAACTCTCAGGGGCTGGTATCGGGTCTCTTAAGGTTAGGAACCTGCTTTACTTTAGGGGCCAAGGTGTTTCTGGTCTACTGGCCACAATATTCCAGTGGGCAGTGCTGGCCAAACTGCTTCACTGGGGCAGTGGCAGTGGTATCTGTGCTTGCTTGCTCATGCCAGCCACTGTGGCAATGTGACAAGATGCGTATGTGTCAGCTGAGGCAGAGTACCAGTGGGAGCAGGGTTGCAGTATTCTTGCTTGTGCCTGCAGTGGTCGGGGAGGGTCTGCTGGCATCTGTGCACACACTGACACTAGCGGTAGTAGCAGGGAATAGTAAGGTTGCTGGCATCCCTGCATGTGTTTGTGCCAGCAATGGCAACTTGGCCAGGTGACTGCATATTAGTGGGAAAATGTAGTGGGGTGCTGTTGTGCCAGCAGCAGTGGCATGGGGGGTACACATGTACACGCAAGCTGGTGGGGGAAGGGAGGTGAAGTCTACCCATGCATGTGCATCAGTAAAGTGGTGGTGGGGTGGTCACAGGCAAGTATGTGCTAGCAAAACAGGATGGGGAGCCTGCGGGGGTTGGGGGGTGGGTTGGTGTGCATTGGCAGGGTCTAGTCTGCTGAAGCTCTCCAATGGCCAGCTGTGGCCTGCTGGCAAAGGAGCTATGATAAAGGCCCCTGGGAAGCAATCTGTTTGGGCATCCAAGGCTGCATTGCAAGCAGGTGTGGCCAGGCTAGGGCCCTGGGAGATGCCAGAAGACAGGGAGGTGCTCAGATCTGACTGGCTCTATTTCACAGGCAAGACCATACTGCTGTGTCCAGGTCTGACAGTTGTTGTAAGGCTGAAGTCTCCTAGAGGAGCATGGTAAGCCTTGAGGGATGGGCATCCCTGGCTGTGCTCCACTGTAGATATTCACACATCAAATCCTCTGGGTTAAGCACAGCCTGTAGTACTGGTACTACCACCTCTCTAAACAGCTCTCCCTGACAGCTCAAGTGTCTGTGGGGGGGATGCAGGGTCTGTTGCTGCCAAGATTCTGGAGATTCGTGGCGAGAGTGGGCCACTCCTCATTGTTCAACTCACCCCTTCTCCAGGATTTGCTGGGGGCCAAGAACAAGTTCCAGTGCTTGTAACCCAATGCAAGGTTCCCAGCTTCCTTCTCCTTCAGCGCAGCATCTGATTCTCCCTCCATCCACTCTCAATGCCATCTCTCTGATGATCTGCTGAGAGTGTGTCAGTCTTCTTGATGTCCTGGTCTCTTGGGAGACGTTTCTCCTGGCTGCATCTATTTGGCTATCTTGACTCCATGTTTCCATGTTTTTAAACTTATTTAGTCACACTTATAAGTAAAATTGGGTGCTTGTGCCTAGATGCTATAACCTAAGGTGGTGGGTTGCAAGGGGGTGCAATTCTTCACTCCCTTGGTGTCCTCACAATGAGATTTTGCAGCTCTTTCTATTAATAGATGGAGTCTGTTTCCCCTCTTTCTGAATCTGAGCCACCCTTGGGACTTGCTTTGGTGATTATTATGAAGTAAAAATGACATTGTGTCAGTTCTGAGGCAGGGCTACAAATGTTCATGCTTCTGCCCTCCTTCTTGGACTTTAGCCTGTGTCATGAGAACAAGCCTGGGAAACCCTGCTGGAAGATGAAAGACCACATAGAACAGAGACAAGTCATGGCAGCTCAGGCCATCCTAGACCAGACTTCCTCTGACTACCTAGGCAGCTGACCACAGACACTTGAGTAAACCCAGCCAAGTCCAGAAGTATTGCTCAGCTGAGCCCAGCCCAAATTGCCAATTGTGAACTGAATAAATGGATATTGCTCTAAGTCATTTTGTTTTAGGGTGCTTTTTTATACAGCAAAAGCTAACCAATTTGCCAAAATACCACCATACTACAATTACAAGCCATGCATTTATGTGAAAATAAAGAGATTTTAGTTTGAGAATTCAAATTTATGAAGCATAAGTCCCATTTTTCCTCTTGGAATGTTCTGCTTTTAATACTTTATTTGTGGTAGCATTCTATTCTTTTAAGAGTTTCTAGAAAAAGTTTATATTACCTGACTTCCTATTTTGAAAATATATATTCAAGAAATAAAGATTAAGAAAAATAAGATTAAGATTGTCCTAGTGTATACCACAGTATTATGAGGGCAGTAGAATTTTGAGAAATTTGAGAAACGTTTGATTATTTCTGTAGCTACATAAAGTAGCATGTCCTAGCCCAAAGAGAAAAGACTCTCCCTTGTGATATGAGGAAGAGTTAAAAATAGAAAACAGAAGGGTTCTTCTGGGGCTTTTAGTAGTACATTTTGGATAATTAAATTACTACATGCCTAGAACACGATAGGAACAATAAAACAGTCACTTATAATCCTGTTTCCCAGAGGTAGTTAACATTTTAGCACATTTCTTTCCATGTTTTAAATATAATTATGCATGGTTTTTAATCTTTTATAATATTTTATATGCTGTTTTTCTTTTCTTTTAAAATGCATGTTTAAAAGTTTCCCATTAAAATTTTTCTTTAAAATAATTTTTATTGCTATACAATATTCTATTCTGTGCATACATTACTTTGACTTTAGGTTATATTCCAATAAAATGATGTGTAATTAAATTATCTTTCACAGGAAGTTGATATAAATAATATGGCAAACATTTCTGTGTATAAATCTCTGTATATGCTTGTGTTTCTAGGATTTTCTTAGGACATATGCCCAGGATTAGAATTATCAGGTAAGAGGGCATTAATTTGTAGTGGTGCGATCTCGGCTTACTGCAATCTCCACCTCCCGGGTTCAAGCGATTCTCCTGCCTCAGCCTCCCGAGTAGCTTGGACTACAGGCATGTGCCACCATGCTTTGCTAATTTTTTGTATTTTTTTTAGTAGAGATGGGGTTTCACTGTGTTAGCCAGAATGATTTTGATCTCCTGACCTCATGATCCACCTGCCTCGGCCTCCCAAAGTGCTGGGATTACAGGCATGAGCCACTGTGCCTGGCCCATGGGCATTAATATTTTTAAGGCTCTTGAAATATGTCAAATTGTCCCTAAAAATGATGGCATCAATTTCCATTTCTGACTTCAGTGAATGAGAGAGAGTCTTTCAATGCACCTTCACTAGATGCATTGCCTAGAACACGATAGAGAATAAAACAGTCACTTATAATCCTGTTTCCCAGAGGTAGTTAACATTTTAGCACATTTCTTTCCATGTTTTAAATATAATTATTCATGGATTAAGTATATGCTTATTTTAAAATCTGGGCTATTTTGAAAGACATAAAATAAATCTTACTGTTTTATTTTACTTTTTTACTGACAGTAAAGTTGACTAATTTTTCAGGTATTTTACCAATTTTCATTTTTATATTGAAAGAACTTTCTGATTACGTCATTTCCTTCATTTATCAAAAGATTTAAATTCCTGTGAGCTTTTTATAGATTAAGAATTTTAATCTTTGTCTCACATTTATTGAATATAATACTCCCAACTTGTTTGATTTCTAATTTTGATAAACCTAAGTCTTACATTGCATTGTATTATATTGAAGATTACACTTGATTATTTTTATTACTTTCTAGTTTAGAAAACTTTTCTTAATCCTTAGATCAGATAACTATTCAGCCATTTTATTCTGTGCTTTTATGTTTTAATTTTTTAATGCTTCTGAATATTTAATCAGAGGGTCAATCATAACTCCCAGTGCTTATGTCTTTAGGAAGAATGAATTACTCCAGGTGAACTGTGGTGGGAGAATCTTTTCTCTTTTCTTAGGGAACACACACTTAGGGATTAAGTTAAAAGATATTTATTTTAACTTTTTGACAGTTGAATTTTTTCTGTCATACTGTTGAACTTCTTTCTAATCCATAGAGGTACAGCACTATCTCCAAGAGAGATGACCTAGATTCATTCTCTGTCTTACAAAAGTTGAGAGGAGTGAGATCTGTTTCCACATCAGTGATTAGTCTGACCATTGTGATGAGAAACTTAGAACACATGTACCTTCAGGAGACTGAATGGACAATATGGCATGGTAGAGGTTGGCCTTGATGATTTTTCTAAAAAATAAAATAACTCTAAAGACTGCATATTTTCTTCCTCTTAGTGTTTCCTGATGGCTTCCTAACATAACAAATGATTTTCTTTTTTTAATATCAGCTAAACTCATCTTTTATTGCAATATGCTTGGATGTCACTATGCTAAAATTTGAACTAGAGTAATATAACTTATTAGTGGTATTGGACGCTTTATAGAAATTATTTATCATGTATTCTCTACCCACTTCTAAACCTAGAGCAATTTACAAAAACTTAGATACCATGAAGTCAACAAATCTATAATTACTAAAGTGTAAGTTCTAAGTAATGGGAGCAAGGGTTGGGATAGAGATGGGAAAGACAAGAGTGGAATAATTAAAACATAAAACAGAGCTAAGAGAGTCTGGGGTATAATGAATCAAATAACTCTAAGCTTCCTGGAAGCCAAAGTAAAAGGGAAACATAAGGGACACAACAAATTAACAGGAGAGACAATCTCCTAGCCCAGATCTCTGAGAGAAACTGAACAATGGGTTGGGAAATTTGAACATTGTAATGAACAGGATCTTCAATACAATTCTGTAACAACTACAGAGACCTTCTTTATATGCCCATTTTTATATTAGTCCTATATAAGTAATTAAGACATAATGTTAATGGTAGTTTTGTGGATGCATTTTTTGAGGAATCAGTTGAGAAGGCAATATTGATCAAAGGGAGGATTTGGAATGAGAATCTAAAGCATAGAAGAAGCTGCAGGTTTCAGGGCTAGTTAGTAGAATTTGAATTTGTGAAATCAGTCTTTTCATTAGCACATTTGTACGTTACCTGAACATCATTGAAACAGAGACAAAGTTAAGTTGAGAAGGAAAGGTGGGGAAAACCAAAGAAGGTTTACATTTTGGATCCAGCGTCCACCATGCTCTTTCACATGATTCAAGAGTCTGTGTTCTTAATGACCACCTTTTCTACTCTTCACACCAGAAAGAGGTAGATTCTTTTTTTCTTGGTAGGGATAAGGATACACTGTTGAATTGAACTGGGGTGAAGAGAAGTGACTTAGGAAAATGATGATCTTTTTTTTTTTCAGAGTTAGTATTTTTTTTTTTTTAAGACGGAGTCTCGCTTTGTCGCCCAGGCTGGAGTGCAGTGGCGTGATCTCGGCTCACTGCAAGCTCCTCCTCCCGGGTTCACGCCATTCTCCTGCCTCAGCCTCCCAAGTAGCTGGGACTACAGGCGCCCGCCACTGTGCCCAGCTAATTTTTTTGTACTTTTAGTAGAGACGGGGTTTCACCGTGGTCTCGATCTCCTGACCTCGTGATCCGCCCGCCTTGGCCTCCCAAAGTGCTGGGATTACAGGCGTGAGCCACCGCGCCCGGCCCAGAGTTAGTATTTTTAATTTGAAACCCAATCATCTAATTTCCCTGGATTCCTACCTGAGCCCACTTTTCTCCAGTTTCTTCTTATATTATGACAAGATAGTGTTATCAAAAATACAGAAAATGAGAGAAAATACATATGCATAATTACACGACTTAAATACAACTCTATATTCAATTTGGATAAACTGTTCTCATTTTAATGTATGTGTATGTATATATATGAATATATATAAATTCTTTTTTTAACTTGTGATTATGGAAAATTTCAAGCACGTGGAAAAGTAGACAGAAAGGTATAATGAATCCATCAATTGTCTTCTTGCTGCACCAGTTATTAACATTTTTGCCAACTTCATTTCATCTCTCCCACCTGCCACTTTTTCTCAACATTTTATTATAAAACTTTCTAATATAAAGAAAAGTTGAAAGATTGTAAAGTAACATTCATGTGTCCAAGACTTAGATCCTATAATTAACCTTTTCCTATATTTGTTTTATAACATATCTATCTATCCCTCCATCAATCTCATTTATATTTTCATATATTTCTAAGTAAGTTGCAGACATCAGTTTTTTCCCCCAAACACTTCAGCTAGTGAATTTTAGAGCGCATTTATTTATACTTTCTTATTTTGAGGTAAAAGTTACATGCAGTGAAATTCACAAATCTTTAGTGCACTGTTTGATGAGTTTTGACATATGCATATTTGACCTATGTAGCCTAAACTCCTATTAAACTATAAAATATAGAAAAAAACCATTAACTTAGAAAATCATGCCCCTTCCTAGTCAATTCATGCTTGAACCCCTATTGCAAGGGACAGCCACTTTTCTGGTATTTCTTTTTTTACCTTTAGAAACTGATGTTTCTCTTTTTACCTTTAGAAACCGATGTTTCTCTTTTTACCTTTAGATCAGTTTTATGGACTTTAGAACTTCATATAAACGGATCATGTAGTATATGTTCTTTTGTGTAAGGCTTCTTTCACTCAGATAAATCTCAAAAACATTGTTTTTTTGATATTTATCAATGTTTTTGAGATTTATCTATACTGCATGTATAAGTAATTTGTTTCACTCTTCCACTTTAAAAATTATGAAGTATTTTATAGCAAATGCACCACATCCTTTTGCCCCTCAATACTTTCATTTTGTTTGTATTCTAATTTATACATAAAGGTAGTCTGCCTCTTGTTTCTCTCATCATAATTTTTTCATTTCCTTTCTTTTTTTAAGCCACAGGTCACCCAATGGTTTTGACTGTCTGGATTCCTTATTACTGACACACTTATATCAACAGACACTTTGTGACAGTACCATGAATGAGGGAAATTTAACATTTTCTCATTGCATGAAACATGTTTTTGCTATATTAAACTTTCAATGTTCTTTTTCTAGAGAATCTTTTTCTTCCATAGATGTTTCAAGAAATTTCTGCTCACTTGATTTTCCCACCTCCATCTCTGTCTGCTTCACATCCCAATCACAGCATTACTCCACTCATCACTCTATAACAGTAACTATTTTACATGAATGATCCTATCTTCATGGATCCTTTGTTCTGTCATCCATAAGCGGAGAACAATCACAGTAAATGAAGTAGGGAATAATGGTGAATTAAGAGTGCAATGTTTACTCTACATGAAAGCTCCTTCTTTTCCTGAATATTTTGATATAAATATTTTTAAAGTTGTTTTATACTTTTTGTCAATTTAAAATTATTTTACTCTCAAATTTCCAGAGAAAAGCTTTTGACCTAAACTACCAGCAGTTTAATTGTGGGACTGGGAATGAACAAGGTGAGCCTATGTTCCGCTTCACCATAGATGTCAGGTTAATTAGTAAAAACTCTAGAAGGAGAAATTTGGGGATTTAATTTTTATCACTTACTGGAGGAAAAAACACCAGCTACCAAGACAGTGTTCTCAGTATGTCTGCACCCTGTTATTTCTCCACTTAAAATTTAACATCCAGGATAAAATGCACTCTCTTGGGGGATCACATGTGGTGACAAACACAGTTACTTCCTCTTTTGCAAGAAGCAGAGAAAGGCAAGTGACTTACTTATTTCTAACATATACTGGCACTCAAAATTTTAAGCAAAATATAAAAATTGAGATCTTATTTCAAAGTATTTCTCACGTCATTATATAGTGTATTACATAGTACAAGTAATATATGCTTTAAGGAGAAAATAAGTAGTATATTCTTTGAAAACTATAATAGTTTGAATAAACTTACCATAAAATATGCTAAAATGGATAATATGGAGACATAAAAATGAGCTTTCCAGGATTTGGTAGGGTTTTCCTTCTTCTATTTAAAAATGGTCACAACAGGGTATGTAGTGGCGCAAAATTATTATGATAATGACATTGCACTTTGGCATAAAAAGAAATGTCTGCTACAATAAAATGTCTCCCCTCTTTTACCATGTGTCTGTCCTCTTCTCCCATGATATTTCTGTCATGTACCCTAACAAATACTTGTTGAAACAATAAATATAGAATACTTGCTGAAATGATAAGTATAAATACATAAGCACAAATTATGTGGATTTAATAAAAAGTGGCAATTACCTGGGACTATCATTTAGGAGTTTATGGAATATGTGTAGGTTCATAATCACTTTTAATGTGTTTAATATTCATTCATAAATGAAGTTCAGTGATGTTCGGTGATTTGCTCAAGGTCACAGAGCTGGAAAAATCAGGACTCACGCCTCGGTCATCTGAGTTTATATCTAGTTTTCTCCCTCTTATATCAGGGATTTCCATTAAGGACAGAAGACACATATATACACACAAGTGATTATAACACAAGACCATAAACAATGAATGATGTATATGTTATATAAGATTCCACACATCACATCCGGATGGGAATATCAGGATGCAACCTTAGATGACAGTGTACTGAAACTTTCTTCTTGACAGAGTAGAGATAGGCCAAATTTCTTTTCAATTCCAAAATATGTATGGTTTCTGCATTTGGATTCAAATGAAATGTGCAAGTGCTCCAGGTTTGTGTGTCCTTTGTAAACACAACTTCCTGTTGGATTTTAGTAAGATTCTGAAATGATTTAAATGACTTCCTGAGTATTAAATAGCTCTTGAAGAGTAAGATCTTGATGAATTATGTGTAATCAGAGACACAAATTCAAGACATGAATTTTAAACTTCTCCTCAATTACACGTGCTTAAAAGCAACATAAGGGAAGAAAAGTTTGTAGCAAAAAAATGTGTTAGAATGTTTTCTTTCTTAAATGGTCACAAATTCTATGAAAAGGCAGAGATCTAACAAATAATAATGCCTGTGCGTACACTTTGCCATCAAACTCTCTTTTGTACACTTTTAAAAATACTTTTAAGGCTCTGAGGCAAAAGGTAGTTAGACCAGCTTAGATAGCTTCTATCACCTCTACTCTTTTACTTTCTAGACCCTCAGTGGGGCCACTCAGAACCATGGACAGTTCCCTTTCTGCTCATAGTCTTGGTTTAAAGCCCCCGAACAAGTTTTTCTTTTTTTTTCTTTTTGCAGTATTTAAATTTATTTTTAATCAATAAAATGCAGTTAGTAATAACAATCTGAAAAATTTACCCAATGCAAACCATTGTCTCGAGGACAATTCAGCATTCTCAAGTCTCAGATAAATTTGATAAGATGTGGGTCTGGCTCTTCAGCAGCCTCTGTGGACCTCTGTGAGGCTTCTGAGTGCTGGCAGGCATTATCCTCAAGCCCTTACTCCAAAGTGGGTACACCGGATAAGAAAAAGATCAAATAGGAAAGGGAGAAATATGAACAGTTAAAATGATGTAGGAAAAGTAGTAAGATGAGGAGAAATGTTTAAATTTGAGTGAGAAGAGAGGAGAGAAAACAGAGACTTATATTCTGAGTAGAAGTATGACATGAGAAAAAGCTCCCCTCAGTATGAGTTCTTTGGAGCCTTTGGGAGTGCTCAGGAAATACTTGTTGAAGTACACACCTCAACAGGAGAATTTTGGAATGCTTATTCCATTTATATTAGGAAAAAAAGAGTCCTAAACACCAAGGACCTGGGGAGAAAGCCCATATCAAAAGCAGATTCTCATGGGTTTGAACTTCTGAGCTTTTTTGCTGACCATTTTACGTTCTATTGTTTAAAAAAAAAAAAAAACTCTTCAGTATGCTGGACCCGAAGCCCAGTGCTATGATTTGAATATGTTCCTCAGAGTTCTTATATTGGAACGTCATCTCAAATGCAATAGTGTTGAGAGGTGAGATCTTTAAGAGGTAATTAGATCATGAGGGCTCTGCAGCATGAATTGATTAATGCCATTATCATGGGGATGGGTTCATTATTGTGGGTGTGGTCCTTACAAAGGTTAAGTTTAGCCCCTCTATAACTCTCTCTTGCCCATGTAATGCTTGCCGCTATGTTATTATGCAGCAAGAAGGCCTTCATCAGATGCTGGCTCCGCAATCTGGGACTTCCTACCCCCAGAACTGTGAGAAATAAATGTCTTTTCTTTATAAACTACCTGGTATCTGGTATTCTGTTATAGGAGCACACAACAGACTGAGACAGTCAGACAGAAAGAGTTTTTCTTTGACTAATGGAAACCAAAAACTCATGAATACATATAGAAAAATCTCTTCCACAAAACATATTCCATATCATATAGCTGGATGGAGAAATTTTGCAGTTGATAGAGCCTTGTCTAGTGGAGTGCAGAAACTTATTTAGCTTTGGGCTAGTCTGTAATTCTAACTATGTTGTATGCAAAGTCTATGGCAATCTCCAATACAGTGGAACCAAATAGCTTATGGATCAAATGAGAGTAATTTGACTTGCTGGTTTCTGAATAGGACTTAGAATGGTAGTGGCTTAGTTAGTTCAGGCCACCATAACAAAGTACCGTAGACTGGGTGGCTTAGAAACAATCTGGAGATTGAAAGTCCAAGATCAGAGTGCCAGCATCGTTAGGTTCCAACGAGGGTCCTCTTCTGGGTTGCATTTTGTCAATTTATTATTGTGTCTTCACATGACAGAAAGAGCTAGTTAGCTCTTTGGCCTCTTATAAGAGCACTAATCCCATTCATGAAGTCTCTACCTTCATGGCCTAACAACCTTCCAAAGATTCCACCTTCAAATACTCTTACATTGGGATTAGGTTTCAATATACAAATATTGGGGGGACACATTTTTAGCCCATTGCAGGTTGTAAACTTGGAGTATATGAAAAAGGTGAGCAGGAAGTAGGATAAGAACTCCAAATTTCATATAAGATGGTGAACTAGCATGGGATGCTGGCTACCTGCCCCCATAGCAAACCTAGAGATGCTTCAGAAGAGTTGGAACAGTAGATGGATTCCATGAATTCACATAATATATAGAAAAACCTTTGGAGAAAATAAAAGTAGTTGGGTTTCTGTGTGTGATGAGCAAAAGCAGTAAAGATGGCATCTCCTGTGCCAAGAGAGGATGAGAAATGAGATGGGGAAGGGTTGAGGGAAAGCTTTCTAATTCTGATTTGTATTTCCTCATTTGCCCAGGGATGATCACTGTTAGCCCCATCGCTATCCAAGGCTAGGAAAGGCAGCAATGGCAATCACTGCTGAGTAAGATTGGGGAATCCAAGATCCTGATAAAATGAAGAACCAACAGGAATCAGTATGGCTCTGATTGGTTGTTTTCCCCTCTACTCAAAGACTAGACAGTTACCACCAGAGGCTGCTTGTCCCCAAAAAGGTACCTCAGCGGGTAGTAAACACTGAAGTGGGGGTGAAAACAAGAAGTGATTGGATCCATAATACAATACTAGAAGTCTCTGCCTTAAATCATGTTCCTTGATAAACTTCTGAAGGGGCACATGGTCCTGAGACAAAGGCAGACACTGCAATGCAAACCATCTGATCACTCCAAGGGAAAAACGGATGAACTCAAAGGCATTTAATTCACAATTTACTCTAGGAGTGAAGTTGTATCACAATGAGCAATGGCCCCACTCTCAAGGTCAGAGTTATGGAGACAAGGGCAATTAATAGTAGGGAACAACTCTGTCTAGTAGAGAGGTATATTTATTAAAATAGGGATTAGGCAGATGTACCAAAAGTCTAGTTGTTTAAAAAAGACAGAAGTTTAGTTCTTGCCCATCAAAGGTGGTCTATTACTGGTATGACAGGACACTGGGATCAAGAGCCTAGTGTCCTTCCGTCTTGTTCTGCCATCCTCAATATGAAATTTCCATCTCTTTGTTAAAGGCAAAGACACCATCAGATCTGTATTTTAGCCAGTGAGAAAAGCAAAGGGGGAAAAGGAAAGATAGACTTCTTTTCTTTTGAAAGTATGAACTTGGAGCTTGCACAAATCACTTACACTCACACACTATAGGCCAGAATCTAGTCACATGGTCCCACCTAGTTGCGAGTGAGGCTGGGAAATGAGCCTTTGGCTTTGTGCTTAGATAAAAGTTGGGTGTTCTACTACCAAAAAATAAATGAAGGTGAGGAGAATATTAAGGGGCAACTAGCATTCTCTGCTACAAGGGACAATCTCACAAGAGTCACTGATCACAGGTCACAGAACAGTTGGAGATGCTTGGTTCTTGGCTGCCTGTGTGGCCTCAGAATCAATTGGGCACTTTCTCAGTGGTTAATTTATGGCAACAAAGTAAAGAGAAAATATGTGATACTGTATAATGTGTAGAAAAAAATATTGGAATAATAAACTACAACTTGATATCAGTAGTTATCTCTGGGAGTGTGGGAATATGGATTGTGTTGTGTATGTGTGTGGTTGTTTTGTAACTTTTTTAAAATAAGCAAGTACACATTGTATATATAAGCGTATCAAAATGTATACTTTTATGACAACCTAACTCTGATGTTAACCATTTGTCATCTCTTCTTATAGTAGAAAAAAATATAATGAGGTGTCATACTTCAGACTCTGTATTTTCCATGTCTTAATCATCTTTATTAAGTATCAGTCATCTTGTTGTCACTATCATTCTATAGTCATTCTAAAGCCAAGAAAAGAGTAAAACTGATATTATATACTTGCTGATTTTTATAACTGATGGATTTGGTAAGTATGAGGATGTCACTATTTAAGAGCCAATTGCTATACAAATGAATATATTCCTGTTTTCTACATATATGCTATGAAATGGGTATGTTCCTAAGGGAAAACAGCTTTAGGCATCTTGTAAACCCCACTTAAAACCCATACAAATTATGTCTCTAAAGATGAAAGGACCAGAGAGGATTGAGCATCTACTCTGAGTCAGGTGTTCTCACAAACATTTTACTTAATTCTTACAGCAATCTCTGTCAGTTGGCTTCATCCTTCTTCTATACTTGAGAAAAAGGAGCCCCCGAGTGCAAAGAAGTCACAGAACTAGTGTCTAAAATTGTTTGTTTCTAATCCCAAAACACGTGCCCCTTTCACTATAACTTATCACCTCTTATACAAAACAAAGTGTGCTTCTTGTCTTGTTTGGAAAAGTTACACATCATACCAAATTATTCTTACTTTTACATCTGTCCAGCATGAAGTGGGGATGTAGCTGATGTGTTCTCTAGTCCTTACAAATCAACTCCTGTATGTGCTGAAGCACATATTCAAAGCTGAATGGTAATTTAAAGCCCTCAGCATGAACCATTTTTCCTAATTTTTTATTTTATGTATTTAACACCTCTAGATAAAACTTTAATAATTATGCCTTTATTCTGAATTTACATTAAAGAGTACACTTATACATGACAAATTGTTTTTAAATAAATATTTTTAATCATTAAATGTTTTTAATCATCATTTTTATTTTTGTTTGTGGCTTATTTTGGTTCCATTGGGCCTCCTTTAAGGGGAGCACATTTGTATTATTACATTTATTTGGTGGAAAATGAGACACAATTTTTGAGAGGCTGCCCTGTAGTAAGATTTCCACAGAGATTTTATGGAAGAAGTAGGCTGCAAATAAACTGGAATACTTGTAAACCTGAACATTGCAACCTCGAATATAAATTAAGTTTCTACAAAAGATCACTATAATGAGTAATTTAATAATGATAGTTTTGTATTTTAGCTAAAAGTCCAGAAATAGAAAAATAGGAAACATCAGGACCTAAGTAAAGAAATAAATCTAGACTATGTAAAGCTGCTGCCCACACTATACCATTTTCCTCCTGAAATTGCTTTCACATACATAACAACTCATACATCTTTCTTCTTCTCCATGGAAACCTACTTTTCCCTAACAACAATTCTACAAAGCTAATTACTGCCACAAAGATATATGGCACAGAGAACAGTATTGATCTTGACAATCCTGAGAAAATTGAAAATACTTTGTAAAACACTACTGGTTTGGGCCAACTTTGAAATGTTTAAATATGTAAATATGATATCTTAATATGATGCAAATAGGTAAGCACTTCTGAATTGTTTAGCATGTCAAATACTTTGAAATAGCCAGTTGCCCACTCTTTTGAGTTCTAAGACATAACGTGTCCTTTGTGAGACAGAAGGGTTATTCTGCAAACAAGGAATAATTTCTCAATTGTTACAGGTGGACATATGGTTGCATTGATCCGAAAATGCTTAACTGACTTAGACGTCCAGAAAGTGGAAAAATAATTTTTCTGGTCAAAGGTTAATTTGTTGCATTGCAATACTTGGCATCAACAGGTACATTTTTTGGTGCCACAATTGTATATCAAGTCCAGCAGTGGGTGTGCAGTTGATTATATGCCAGTGGCAGGCTGCTGAAATGCTATTTTAGCAAGCCAGCTTGTAGTAATTATAACGACTTGACACCTCTGCCCAAATTTAGTGTCAGGGAAGTTGAAAACTCTTTTCTTAGGAAGAGTATCTGAGGGGTGTGTGTGTGTTGGTGTAGGGGGTGGGGCGAGAGGGGCGTGCGGTGGTGGGCTCTGTTTTCTGAATTGTCTTTTGTGGAATTTAATTTTTAGAACAAAACCCTCATAGTTATTTGAATTGTATCAATTTGATCCAAATGCTTTTAAAGTGGTTATGATCACACAAAAAGTTTCTGGAACTTTTTGTTCCAGAACAAAATCTGGAAAAGATTATATTAGCTTGTGCAGATCTTACACTCTATCACTGTTTCGTGATTTTTTTGGTGGGGAGTGCCATTTTATCTTAATATATTTCCCTCTATCTATAAAATAGTGCCCATCCACTATTTTCAATTCATAAAACTGTATACATTTTGTAAGAGATCACCTTCTCAGTGCAATTTCCATAGTGTAAACCAGAATCTATCTTGATTGATAATATTATTTTTCTTGAACTCCTTTTCTTGTCAGTCCAATTTGTTTGACTGCAAAATTAAGACCATATTGTCTGGCCTTTTTCTCTTCCTAGTCCCCCAGCAGGTACTCTTATACTTTTCCCCCATCTACTTTCTACTTGACACTCAGGACAGTCTGATAAAATTGCAAATCTGACTGTACTCGCTTCCCTTACTTCCCAAGCACTGAAGTCCTCCTCCTCGGACAGAGGCTGGGGAGAAGGATGGCCTTTGTCTAATAGCTAATTGGAAAATTTCAAGAGGTAATTTCAAGCTTTAACCAGGTTTTTGTGTAGCTAGCAGAGTGGTCATTAAGAAGTATATGGCTTAGTAATGGGTCATTTCTTATTCTTGGCAGGCTCAAGGAGGTACAATTTGAGAGAAGGGGATAAAAGAAAGGCACTAACAGTGCTTTGCATAATAATCTGCTGTACTAACTCCACTGTGAGAAAGGTGACCTCGTAAGTTATGGAACCTTAGGGAATTATTGCCTTTTCCTTTTTACTGGGTTTGTTTTTATTGTCTCTGCCAAATAGTGTTTGTCCTCAAAGACCATGAGTAAGTGTATGTGTGTACATATAAGTATGTGTTCCAACACTTAACCATTGGGCAATCAGAAAAATAGACTTAGCTGCAACTTATACTGGTGGCAGAAGCTCTGATTAGAACATAAAAGCAGTGTAAATGCACACCTGGATATTTCGATAGGATGTGGAATGTCAAAGATTACTATGGACTGTCTTGCTAGACCCTAGGTTGAATAATTCAGATTTATGGTAATTGCTAGCAGCAGACAGATATATCCAGGACTAAGAACAAGACTTGTGTGTACTGGAAAGATGTCTTGGAAGGTTAATGAAGATTTGGAAAAACATGGGTGTGGAATTTGGACACCCTCCCCCACATACATACTGAGTCCTTTTCCTTTGAGTTATGGGGAGAAATATATTTGCTATGTTCTTTGAGATTTTTTCTTCCCTTCTCCACTGTAATTCTCAACCATGCACGGAATTCTAATATACCTTCAGCCTTAAAGTGTGGAACTATTGGGATAAATAAACAAAGGAGGAAAATGTGTCCTGTCCCAAATTTTCCCCTCACTGGGGCCATACAAAGGGGAGCTGTAGCCCATTAGGAGACCCTACCCAATGCCCAAGCTACAACTGCAGTGGAATGAGCAGGAGTGAGGCAGCACAGAGAGGTGCGCAGCAATCTACACACTGAAGAAACTTTTGTGTGGACAACTCATGAGCCAAATCAGATAAGCTCTCCCGTCTCCCCAAAATGCTGCAGGAAGTAAACACAGAAGATATGGATTACCACTTGTATTCATCATCTTTCTACTGTCCTGATTAAAATCCTTCAATAGCTTCCTATTGTCCTTACAAAAACAGGCATGTTGGGGCTCAGAGCACAATCCCACAAAATATAGCACCTTGGTAATTAAGAAACTGCAGAAGCAAGAAGGTCACTCTGACCTCCTGCCTTTCTCCTCTGAAGCATGGTCATAAAAGAATTTTCTGATCTACTGCTCCTGAAAGTAGATGATAAGACCCTCAGGTGACAGGTGCCCTGCAAATCAAAACTACAATGAGACATCATCTCACCCCAGTTAAAATGGCTTTGATCCAAAAGACAGGCAGTAAGAAATGCTGGTGAGAGAGGGGGAGGAGCCAAGATGGCCCAATAGGAACAGCTCCAGTCTACAGCTCCCAGCATGAGTGACACAGAAGACGGGTGATTTTCTGCATTTCCATCTGACGTACTGGGTTCATCTCACTAGGGAGTGCCAGACAGTGGGCGCAGGACAGTAGGTACAGCGCACCTTGCACCAGCTGAAGCAGGGTGAGGCATTGCCTCACTGGGGAAGCGCAAGGGATCAGGGAGTTCCCTTTCCTGGTCAAGGAAAGGGGTGACAGACAGCACCTGGAAAATTGGGCCACTCCCACCCGAATACTGCATTTTTCTGATGGGCTTAGGAAACGGTGCACCAGGAGATTATAGCCCGCACCTGGCTCAGAGGGTCCTACGCCCACGGAGTCTCGCTGATTGCTAGCACAGCAGTCTGAGATCAAACAGCAAGGTGGCAGCGAGGCTGGGGTTGGGGCGCCCACCATTGCCTGGGCTTGCTTAGGTAAACAAAGCAGCCGGGAAGCTCAAACTGGGTGGAGCCCACCACAGCTCAAGGAGGCCTGCCTGCCTCTGTAGGCTCCACCTCTGGGGGCAGGGCACAGACAAACAAAAAGACAGCAGTAACTTCTGCAGACTTAAATGTCCCTGTCTGACAGCTTTGAGGAGAGCAGTGGTTCTCCCAGCACGCAGCTGGAGATCTGAGAACGGGCAGACTGCCTCCTCAAGTGGGTCCCTGACCCCTGACCCCTGAGCAGCCTAACTGGGAGGCACCCCCTAGTAGGGGCAGACTGACACCTCACACGGCCGGGTACTCCTCTGAGACAAAACTTCCAGAGGAACGATCAGACAGCAGCATTCGCGGATCATGAAAATCCGTGGTTCTGCAGACACCACTGCTGAAACCAAGGCAAACAGGGTCTGGAGTGGACCTCTAGCAAACTCCAACAGACCTGCAGCTGAGGGTCCTGTCTGTTAGAAGGAAAACTAACAAACAGAAAGGACATCCACACCAAAAACCCATCTGTACATCACCATCATCAAAGACCAAAATTAGATAAAACCATAAAGATGGGGAAAAAACAGAGCAGAAAAACTGGAAACTCTAAAAAGAAGAGCGCCTCTCCTCCTCCAAAAGAACGCAGTTCCTCACCAGCAATGGAACAAAGCTGGACGGAGAATGACTTTGACGAGCTGAGAGAAGAAGGCTTCAGACGATCAAACTACTCCGAGCTACAGGAGGAAATTCAAACCAAAGGCAAAGAAGTTGAAAACTTTGAAAAAACTTTAGACGAATGTATAACTAGAATAACCAATACAGAGAAGTGCTTACAGGAGCTGATGGAGCGGAAAGCCAAGGCTCGAGAACTACGTGAAGAATGCAGAAGCCTCAGGAGCCAATGCGATCAACTGGAAGAAAGGGTATCAGTGATGGAAGATGAAATGAATGAAATGAAGCGAGAAGGGAAGTTTAGAGGAAAAAGAATAAAAAGAAACGAACAAAGCCTCCAAGAAATATGGGACTATGTGAAAAGACCAAATCTACATCTCATTGGTGTACCTGAAAGTGACGGGGAGAATGGAACCAAGTTGGAAAACACTCTGCAGGATATTATGCAGGAGAACTTCCCCAATCTAGCAAGGCAGGCCAACATTCAGATTCAGGAAATACAGAGAACACCACAAAGATACTCCTCGAGAAGAGTAACTCCAAGACACATAATTGTCAGATTCACCAAAGCTGAAATGAAGGAAAAAATGTTAAGGGCAGCCAGAGAGAAAGGTCGGGTTACCCAGAAAGGGAAGACCATCAGACCAACAGCTGATCTCTCGGCAGAAACCCTACAAGCCATAAGAGAGTGGGGGCCAATATTCAACATTCTTAAATAAAAGAATTTTCAACCCAGAATTTCATATCCAGCCAAACTAAGCTTCATAAGTGAAGGAGAAATAAAATACTTTACAGACAAGCAAATGCTGAGAGATTTTGTCACCACCAGGCCTGCCCTACAAGAGCTCCTGAAGGAAGCACTAAACATGGAAAGGCACAACCGGTACCAGCCGCTGCAAAATCATGCCAAAATGTAAAGACCATTGAGACTAGGAAGAAACTGCATCAACTAACGAGCAAAATAACCAGCTAACATCATAATGACAGGATCAAATTCACACATAACAATATTAACTTTAAATGTAAATGGACTAAACACTCCAATTAAAAGACATAGACTGGCAAATTGGATAAAGAGTCAAGACCCATCAGTGTGCTGTATTCAGGAAACCCATCTCACATGCAGAGACACACATAGGCTCAAAATAAAGGGATGGAGGAAGATCTACCAAGCAAATGGAAAACAGAAAAAGGCAGGGGTTGCAATCCTAGTCTCTGATAAAAAAGACTTTAAACCAACAAAGATCAAAAGAGACAAAGAAGGTCATTACGTAATGGTAAAGGGATCAATTCAACAAGAAGAGCTAACTATCCTAAATATATATGCACCCAATACAGGAGCACCCAGATTCATAAAGCAAGTCCTGAGTGACCTACAAAGAGACTTAGACTCCCACACAATAATAGTGGGAGACTTTAACACCCCACTGTCAACATTAGACAGATCAACGAGACAGAAAGTTAACAAGGATACCCAGGAATTGAACTCAGCTCTGCACCATGCGGACCTAAGAGACATCTACAGAACTCTCCACCCCAAATCAACAGAATATACATTTTTTTCAGCACCACACCACACCTATTCCAAAATTGACCACATAGTTGGAAGTAAAGCTCTCCTCAGCAAATGTAAAAGAACAGAAATTATAACAAACTGTCTCTCAGACCACAGTGCAATCAAACTAGAACTCAGGATTAAGAAACTCACTCAAAATCACTCAACTACATGGAAACTGAACAATCCACTCCTAAATGACTACTGGGTACATAACGAAATGAAGCCAGAAATAAAGATGTTCTTTGAAACCAACAAGAACCAAGACACAACATACCAGAATCTCTGGGACACATTCAAAGCAGTGTGTAGAGGGAAATTTATAGCACTAAATGCCCACAAGAGAAAGCAGGAAAGATCCAAAATTGACACCCTAACATCACAATTAAAAGAACTAGAAAAGCAAGAGCAAACACATTCAAAAGCTACCAGAAGGCAAGAAATAACTAAAATCAGAGCAGCATTGAAGGAAATAGAGACAAAAAAACCCTTCAAAAAATTAATGAATCCAGGAGCTGGTTTTTTGAAAGGATCAACAAAATTGATAGACTGCTAGCAAGACTAATAAAGAAAAAAAGAGAGAAGAATCAAATAGACGCAATAAAAAATGATAAAGAGGATATCACCACCGATGCCACAGAAATACAAACTACCATCAGAGAATACTACAAACACCTCTACACAAATAAACTAGAAAATCTAGAAGAAATGGATAAATTCCTTGACACATACACTCTCCCAAGACCAAACCAGGAAGAAGATGAATCTCTGAATAGACCAATAACAGGATCTGAAATTGTGGCAATAATCAACAGCTTACCAACCAAAAAGAGTCCAGGACCAGATGGATTCACAGCCGAATTCTACCAGAGGTACAAGGAGGAACTGGTACCATTCCTTCTGAAACTATTCCAATCAATAGAAAAAGAGGGAATCCTCCCTAACTCATTTTATGAGGCCAGCATCATCCTGATACCAAAGCCTGGCAGAGACACAACAAAAAAAGAGAATTTTAGACCAATATCCTTGATGAACATTGATGCAAAAATCCTCAATAAAATACTGGCAAACCGACCCAGCAGCACATCAAAAAGCTTATCCACTATGATCAAGTGGGCTTCATCCCTGGGATGCAAGGCTGGTTCAACATATGCAAATCAATAAATGTAATCCAGCATATAAACAGAACCAAAGACAAAACCCACATGATTATCTCAATAGATGCAGAAAAGGCCTTTGACAAAATTCAACAACCCTTCATGCTAAAAACTCTCAATAAATTAGGTATTGATGGGATGTGTCTCAAAATAATAAGAGCTATCTATGACAAACCCACAGCCAATATCATACTGAATGGGCAAAAACTGGAAGCATTCCCTTTGAAAACTGGCACAAGACAGGGATGCCCTCTCTCACCACTCCTATTCAACATAGTGTTGGAAGTTCTGGCCAGGGCAATTAGGCAGGAGAAGGAAATAAAGAGTATTCAATTAGGAAAAGAGGAAGTCAAATTGTCCCTGTTTGCAGATGACATGATTGTATATCTAGAAAACCCCATTGTCTCAGCCCAAAATCTCCTTAAGCTGATAAGCAACTTCAGCAAAGTCTCAGGATACAAAATCAATGTACAAAGATCACAAGCATTCTTATACACCAATAACAGACAAACAGAGAGCCAAATCATGAGTGAACTCCCATTCACAATTACTTCAAAGAGAATAAAATACTTAGGAATCCAACTTACAAGGGACGTGAAGGACCTCTTCAAGGAGAACTACAAACCACTGCTCAATGAAATAAAAGAGGATACAAACAAATGGAAGAACATTCCATGCTCATGGGTAGGAAGAATCAATATCGTGAAAATGGTCATACTGCCCAAGGTAATTTATAGATTCAATGCCATCCCCATCAAGCTACCAATGACTTTCTTCACAGAATCGGAAAAAACTACTTTCAAGTTCATATGGAACCAAAAAAGAGCCCGCATCGCCAAGTCAATCCTAAGCCAAAAGAACAAAGCTGGAGACATCAAGCTACCTGACTTCAAACTACACTACAAGGCTACAGTAACCAAAACAGCATGGTACTGGTACCAAAACAGAGATATAGATCAATGGAACAGAACAGAGCCCTCAGAAATAATGTCGCATATCTACAACTATCTGATCTTTGACAAACCTGAGAAAAACAAGCAATGGGGAAAGGATTCCCTATTTAATAAATGGTGCTGGGAAAACTGGCTAGCCATATGGAGAAAGCTGAAACTGGATCCCTTCCTTACACCTTATACAAAAATTAATTCAAGATGGATTAAAGACTTAAACGTTAGACCTAAAACCACAAAAACCCTAGAAGAAGACCTAGGCATTACCATTCAGGACATAGGCATGGGCAAGGACTTCATGTCTAAAACACCAAAAGCAATGGCAACAAAAGCCAAAATTGACAAATGGGATCTAATTAAACTAAAGAGCTTCTGCACAGCAAAAGAAACTACCATGAGTGTGAACAGGCAATCTACAAAATGGGAGAAAATTTTCGCAACCTACTCATCTGACAAAGGGCTAATATCCAGAATCTACAATGAACTCCAACAAATTTACAAGAAAAAAGCAAACAACCCCATCAAAAAGTGGGTAAAGGTTACAGTTTTATGATACATTAATAATTGTTGAGTACAGTGGCTTGGTTCTGAAGTTCAAGCATTAAATGTCTCATATAATCCAGGTATCTGGCTTATGTGCAAGTATGAACACAGGCAATGAATGTCGAGCTGCTCCACAAGTTCTCCTTTACCTGCCCTTCCCAGTTGGATAAATTTTGCTGTTGCTTTGAAGGAATCAGGCTGAACTGAGTTGGATACATTTGGACCTGAAGCAGCCCACAAAGTCTGGAGAAGTTGAGGCTAGAGAATCCCAGCTCCTTAGATACTCTGTGTTTTAGGGCTTACTCTTAGGATCCTAACTGGAAGCAACTCCTAATTCGGCCCTAAAGAGGATCTAAGTTATTAAAGAGGAACCTCTTGGTTATATTCTGACCTGGGTCAATGGGATTCTCTAGGTCTATGCCAGTCACGTATTGAACTAGCATGCTGATTCACTCTGCACTGCTCTTTCCCTTGTTAAAAGTCAGATTAAAGAATTAATCTCAAGAATTGTATTCAGACCAGTGTATACGACTTGAAAGTAGTGAACCCCACTCATTACTTCTTGTCTCCAGTCTTGTGTATTGACTGTCCTCCCTGGTCCCCCATTAGAATATAAGATCCAAGAAGGTAGGGATTTTTGTTTGTTTCATTCACCAGCATATCCCCAGTTCATGGAACAGTAGCTGACACATAGTGGGTGTTCAATAAATATTTGTCAATAATTTAATGACTCATATAGCTAGCATTCTGTTTGGGAAAGGCAACACCATGAGATGCTAGAGCTAAAAAATAAAAAAAATAAAAAAAAAAGAAGACCTTAGAAAACATTTGGTGAAACAGTGGCAGTTTACTTTGCCAAGAAGTTGGTCAACACTGTCTCCCAGAGTGAGTTCAATCTATATCATGGTTCTGCTGTCCACATGGTACTAAATGAGGCCTCACTCATGTATTTCTCCAGCCCATGACCATCTGTCAAGCACAAGGCCAATACACAGAGATGTTATTCACATTCCTAGCTAGATATCTCATATGCACTTAAATACAACACGCCAACTGGTCTCATTAGCTGATGCTTTTGAGGATATTAATGAGAAAAACTGATTTATGGCATAATTGATCAACTATATATCAAATCAACTTTTTCACTTTGGCTGCCAGGATAGCACCTGCTCAAGCCCAAATGGTTGGCCTATTTTTGTCTTACTCTATTCCAGCCCATATTTCCTAATCTAATTTATGTTTCCCCTGGTCTTAGTGCTTTATTTATTTAACTATTTTTCTTGTGTACTTTCTGCAAGTCATTTCATGTTTTTTGTGGAATTAAGCACAGTAGGAATAAAAGGAAGCAATTATGATCTTTTTCTGCAAACTTCCTTCCCTCCTTCTATCCTCTATTCTGTTTTTTCTGGCCCTCCCCTTTCCGGCATCTACAAGTAAGAACTTCCCTACTGGTTTCCCTAACTCTCTTGAGTCTTGCCCACACCTAGTTTATATTCCATAAAGTTGCCAAAAAACACTTTCTAAAATACATCCTTGGTAATGTTCTTTGCCTGTTATAACCTCTTCATTGATGACCCTCCACTCCCTAGGAATGAAATTCAGACTTCATTGTACGGAAATGAAGGCTAAACTCTGAAGATATGCCTCTTCATGCGTCTCCTCCCACATCCTTCAGTTGGACTAGATCAAATCTCTTGCACCTGCCTGGAGTGCTCTATGCTCTTCTGCATCCACATGTATTCACATGAGCTGTCCTCTCTCTGTGGAAACTTTGCTTTGACTCATCAAGTTCTACAGCTTTCAGGACTCAGTTCACGTGTAACTAATGTCTCCTGGAAAGTGTTCCCTAAACCCCACTTGATCCTATTTCTTATAGAACACCTGTGCCATCTATTTTCCTTTCCTATAGTCCTTATACCACAGTTGTACAATTATTTGTGTTCAGCTTTTTCTAATTTTCTGTGAGTTCCCCAACCATACTGTATTATCTTCACAGTTTTTCCCAGAGACCTTTGAGGATTGCTTGGCACGTAGGAGATAATTGATATTAATGCTAAGCACAATGGCCAATATTTTTACAAGGTACTGTGTACTAAACACTGTTCTCCTATAATAACACTAGGAGATAGATATTATTGTTAAACACATGTTGTAGATAAGGAAACTGAGGCAAAGATATATTAAGTAACTTACCCAAGGTAACCTGGTAAGTTCTGAGGCCAGGATCCAAACAATAAAATATGGCTCCAGAGCCACTTTTCTTAAAAACAAGGAGATTCCCTTACAGTAAATGATTCTAAATAAAGAAAATAGTCTTCAGAGAAATTAAGGTGTATGTCCAAGGCCAATAATGAATCACTAGTAAATATTCTAAGATAAACATAGATTAATTTTAAAAATCAGTGATGTTGATGGATGATGGTTGTGATTGTGGTCTCCAAGTTGTGATTCCTCCAGGGTAATGAGTAGTTCTGATTGTTAGGTTATTAATAGACTTCTTAAGGCTGTCCATTCAAAGTGAAATAAATATTAAATTCTTAATAGAATTTAAGTTTAGGTTTCAATGGAACCCATAAAGGACATCTCCAAGAGAAAATGTTTCCTTCTGGTTCCAGTTCTGCACCTGAGTTGTGGCAAGTGTGGTGATATGGTTTGGCTGTGTCCCCACCCAGATCTCATCTTGAACTGTAACTCCCACAATTCCCATGTGTTGTGGGAGGAACCCAGTGGGAGGTGATTGAATTATGGGGGCAGGCCTTTCCTGTGCTGTTCTCATGATAGTGAATGAGTCTCAAGAGATCTGATGGCTTTAAAAATGGGAGTTTCCCTGCATAAGCTCTCTCTTTGCCTGCTGCCATCCATGTAAGACATAACTTACTCCTCCTTGCCTTCTACTATGGTTGTGAGGCCTCCCCAGCCATGTGGAACTATGAGTCCATTAAACCTCTTTTGTTTGTAAATTGCCTAGTCTCTGGTATGTCTTTATCAGCAGCGTGAAAATGGACTAATACATGTGATTATGAACATCACTTAACCTTTAGCCTCTTGGGAACATTATAAATGATTTGTAGTTGTCTTGGTCCTCTGAGAAACAGATGCCAAGATGAGATTAAATTTGTCAGAAACTTAGTAGGAGACTTGCTTGTGAGAGAAAACTGGGAGGCAGCTAGAAGAGGCTGGAAGAGCCATCAGACTGCAATGCAGGTCTAAACCCAAATGAAGAACATAGGGAAGGAAGGAAGCTTGAGTGGAAGTATCTTAATCTGTAATGCAGTTCTAAGATAGACTGGCAATACTGTAGGGGAATCCTTGTGCTTGTCACCCATCAGAGGAATCCTCTCAGGAATATACTCACTTTGGTACCCTTGCTGTCCTTAGTCATTAGCTGTGAGTAGCCCCACCAAGCTGTCATTACCTGAGAAGAGTTGCTTTGGAGCAAAAGGCAGATGGATTACAGAATATGACAACTGGGACTGCCAGTCCACTGAAATCCTCAGAGTAGAAGATCTAAGATGCATTCTCTTGGCCACCACACATTTTACTAGCCTACTGTCTTTGAAATCAGTGAAAGTTGTTACTATTAAGTTTTGCTCTTGAGTCACAAAAGTGACTTACAAGCTGTGTTCTTCCAAGCATAGTGGGATATTTTTTTATTTTGGTGAAAGACAATATTATAAGATTCTTTTTATTCAGAACACATTAAAATCAAAGGAACTGACTTGACAAAGGACAAAAGAACTACTATATTAAAATTTAACTGTATACCTTTGGGTAAATTAGTTAATATATCTATTGTTGGATTTCAATTTAAGTGCAGTTAACAAATGAGCATTTCCCTTTAACAGTTCCTGAAGTGAAGAAGATAGGTAAGAGAATGGGTGGGGGACATTGGGAAGCAAGTGTTTTCATAAACACCACAGAAAACGTCAGCACTCTACTTCTAAACCAGACCACCTTCTGAGACTTGACTTCATCTACCACTCTCTGATTGCATATTCTATATCTCCACTCTCTTATTGTGCATGTTTTAAATTTGGCAAACCTTTTAAGAAATATAGATAAGTAAATCAAGCAATATTAAAACTATGAAATATTATGACCTCAAGATAATCACTGTTAACATTTTGGTGTCAACTTCCTAACATTTTCCAATGAAAATATATGCATTTTCAAATTAGAATAACACTATAATTACTATTAATATTTTGCAATATACATTTTCACTTCTATATTATGAATATTTAGTAAATATTAGATATTTGTCATCAGTTTTTATGACTGCACGGTATTCATACTTTTTATGTATGTACTACAATGTATTGAAACAATTTCCTATTGTAAGCCATTCAGACACAATAGTTTCTGGTTCTTCACTATTTATAAACAATTCAGTCATACATATCTTATGAATGTGTTTTTTCTAACTTGTCTGATTTGTTTCTGAAGATCAGTTTCTCAACATAGAATTGCTGGATCAAAAAATATGAAATTATTTCAGGAAACACAATAGGATACAAAGCACACTGAGGTTATGCCATGAGTGGTGGTCAATATTGGCAAGAAAAGGGTTAGTTTGATCTGTGGATTTCCCATTTTTTTGAGGAATCTAAAGGATTTAGTGCTGCCTCATTTTATGTCAAAAAATTGATCCCTCCTTCCCTTCTAGTGGCACCGGGGGAGGATTCTCCGAACCTTGAGAAGATGTGCATTTTCTTCAGGGTAGAGCTAGAATGCTTGGGAAGAACAGAGGTAGAAAGACTAAAGTGATCACAGGAAAAAGAAAAAAAAAGGTTGGGGGAAACAGAGTAAGAGAAAATGAGGTCTCCAAAGTGCCATCTCAGGCAGATTCTGTATACACTGAGACATAATCCAGAATAAGTGAATGTTTTATACCTCTTGGACTCTGATCACATGTGACCATGTAATAGTTAAATATTTTTTCTTACTGATAATTGCTCCTGAATAAGATGCCAGGTATAATAATCATAACAAAAGTATGGCAATTATGAAATACACTGGCTATTTGTTCACTGATATTCACATTCTCTTCCTCCTTGTCACTTGACTAGACATTTCCTAGGGTCCCTTGTAATTGAATTATGGTCAATGGAATGTAAACAGATGTACTTCACATCTGTTTGATATGGGAATAAATCTTCCTATTATTTTCCATGTTATCTTCCTTTCTTTGTCTGGTGATGGAGCCACATGATGGAAGAAGCCTTAGTTCCTAAATGACTACATGAAACAGGACCCCTGGGTGACCTGCCCTGGACCATGACGTGAACAATGAATAAACTTTTATTGAGGCAAGTCGCTGATTTGGGGGTTGTTTTAGGAGTCAGGCAATACTGGCACACTTATATTTTAAATAACTCAAATTATCCCAAATGGTTGAGTGTTTCATTTAATTCTTATTAGATGTTTGCCTTTACAGTGTTTCCTTGTATGACAGAAAGAGAAATAATTCCTGGTGGGACAATCCCTTAGTCTATCTTAGGGGCTACAGAATGGCAATGTACTGAAGCTGGAAATGGCTTTAGCCACTGTTCTGTCAGATATTTTCTAAACTCTAGGCTTTGACTAGGTAGACTAGAAATGTTTGGCAATTTCTCTCATTCACTAGGTATTTCCTGTTCAGCTGTTCACACTTGGACTCAGAATATTTAGAAATATAATTTAGGGATTGATGTTGACAATTCTCCCCCAATCTTCTTTATTAGTCTCTCAAAATGAGGTTCAGTAACAAGACAGGGCAACATAATGTAATGGAAAAAATAGATAATTAATATTTGGGTTCTTGATTGCATTTGTTCCTTTGACTTTTTTCTCTTTTTGCCTTGGACAAACCACCTAACATCTAAGACTCAGCTCTTTCAGTCTATAAAATAGGGATAATAATATCTGCAGTACTTTCTCAAAGTGTAGTTGTGAGAATAAAAAGAGATCATAAATGTCAGACTGTGTAAATATCTTTAAAGGACCACACAAATTCATGGCATTATAGCAAAAATAAATTATTATTACTATTATTATTATTGATTTTCTCCTTGGTGTAACTCTTAATGTTATGTGGATCTATGATGGGCTTGGGTGGAGGAAGATAATTAATGGGAAACAAGAAATAAAATGAGGCTGATCACAATGGTTTTCATCCTTGGCTGGCCATAGGAATCACCTATGATGCCTTATAAAATTCATGTACCTCAAAATTTTAGCTCAAGAGGACTAGAATGGGCTTAGATGATTATGTTGTGCAGCCAGAATGGAGGGTCACTGGTGTATAATCCAGCACAGTGGCTTCCTACTTGTATTAGACTTAACCAGAAATTTTGAAAAAATAGATTGGCCTGCAGTCCCTCTACCATCCCCACTCCAGATATCCCAATTTAGTCAGTGTAAATGGGGTTCAGGAATTTGCCTTGTGACTTGTCTCCCCATGTGTTCTGATGCAACTCAGTACATGGTCAGGGTGACTATATAATTTTTATAGTCCAAATTAGAACACTTTTGACTCATGTGTTAGTCTGAATCCTCTGAGAAGCAGATGGCCAAATGGAGTTAGACATATGAGAAATGTATTAGGGGAAATGCCTATGAAAGAAAATAGGGAGAGGGCCAAAAGAGACTGGAAGTGCTGTCAGACTTCGATGCAGGTCTGACCCCAAGTGAAGGAAAAAAGGAAGGGAAAAAAGGATGGATAGAAGCACAGTGTAATTCTAAGAAAGTTCAGCAAGATAGTAGGGGAGTCCTCAAGCCAAAGCTCGGCGTTAGAGAAATTCTGCATCACCCAGAAATGGGCAGGTGTCCTGCCATGGGGGAAGTGGAATCAACGCAAGCATGGAGTAGATTGTAGAGCATAGTACCTGAGACGATCAATTACACCCCCTGCAGTTGAAGATCATAGAGGTATATTTTCACAGCCACCATGAACAAATATGGGGGCATCTTTAGTAATTTCACTCAGACAGCAGGTGTAAATGAGAGTGGTTCTGTTCAAAGCAGGACACAAGGATACTTTCTCCATGGTCTGCACTTGGGAAACACAATGGTTAAGAGCTTTGTAATCAGTGGATATGATATGGAAACAGTTTTCAAGCTAGCCTACCTAATTTAACTGTAACTAGTTCCTTGGGGGAACCTAATTAACCTTACTAAACTTCAGTTTACTCATTAGCAAAATGAGAATACAACTAATTGCAACAACTGCATTGTCAGCTTGTTGTGTGGAGAAAAAGAAATTATATACATGAATCAATTAACACATAAGGTGCTCAATCAATGACACTATTAGTATTTTTTAGTTTATCTGGAGAGATAATATATACCCCTCAAATATTGTCCATGCCAGCTCCAAGTTCCACCATGCAACCCATCCCGTGAGGTCTCAGCATTGTAGAATTACATTGGACAGTAACAGGCAAACCACTTAGAAAACACTTGCTGATGGAGTCGAAATTTGAACAATTATCAGAGAAGCTTTACTTTCTTAGAGATGCCATTGTGTAAGGAGCCTGATCAGCTTTTTTGCAAGCCTAGCATTTATAATTTCTCCACAGTTCGTCAGAATTATTTTCTAGTCTGATACAAGAGCCACTAACTCATTTTTAAATTAGGGCTTTTTCCTCCCTTTCCTATGTTTGACTACAAGAGACAGTACTTTTTGACTCTTCAGAGTATGGAGAATAGCTTTAGATAGTAAGTATTTTTAAATTGTAATAACAACAATACATTAGAAAATTAATGGAATTCGTTTTAAGTCTGTACATTAAAGATAGAGGTTATAAACTAGTCAGATATGTGTGGGAGGATTTTTTTCTAATACGTACCAATTCAGAGAGAACACTTAAAACACTTATCGCTAATAATTTACAAAAGGTTTTTTTTGCTCTAATGTTACAGTTAAGCCCACTCTGAAAACAGTATCCACCACGCTACTAAACATGGCAGGTTTTTACAATCTTAATTAGCTAGAGAACGCCCTTTTTGAACTGAGGTTAATTCCAGCTATTAATTTACCCCCTGGAGAACAAATCTGCCAAACATGCTTATTACCTGTTCCTATGAACAAGCAGTTTATCCACTAGCATCCTCAACACTCTGCCAGCCTTTGGCCTCCTCTCTCCCAGTGATCCAGATGTGTCTGATGGTGGAGAAGGTTTTTTGCTAAGCAAGGTTTCTTTATTACTCTTTGATTTTTAAAAAATAAACAGGTTTATGAAAATATAATTCTAAATCCACATGTTTTAACTATTTAAAGTATGCACTAAATGGCTTTTAGTGTACTCATGTTGAGCATGAAAATGTTGAGCACCTTTTCATATGCCTGTTGGCCATTTGTATGTCTTCTTCTGAGAAACATCTACTCAAATCTTTTGCCCATTTTTGATTAGATTATTTTTTTCTATAGAGTTGTTTGAGTTCCTTATATATTATGGTTATTAATCCCAAGTCATATAGGTAGTTTGCAAATATTTACTCTCATTCTTTGGGTTGTATCTTCACTTTGTTGACTGTACCCTTTGCTGTGCAGAAGCTTGTTAACTTGATGTGATCCCATTACTCTATTTTTGCTTTGGTTGCCTGTGCTTGCATGATGTTACTCAAGAAATGTTTGCCCAGACTAATATCCTGGAGTTTCCCCAATGTTTTCTTGTAGTAGTTTCACAGTTTGAGGTCTTAGGTTTAAGTCTTTAATCCATTTATTTGATTTTTGTATATGGTGAGAGATGGAAGGCTAGGTTCATTCTTCTGCATATGGACATCCAGTTTTCCCAGCACCATTTATTGAAAAGACTGTATTTTCCCCAGTGTATGTTCTTGGCACCTTTGTCAAAAATGAGTTCACTATAGGTGTGTGCATTTGTTTCTGGGTTCTCTTTTCTGTTCCATTGCTCTAAATGTCTGATTTTATGCCAGTACCATACTGTTTTGGTTACTATAGCTCTGTAGGATAATTTGAAGTCAAGTAATGTGATTCCTCCAGTTTTGTTCGTTTTACTTAGGATAGCATTGACTATTCTGGGCCTTTTGTGGTACCATATAAACTTTAGGATAGTTTTTTTTCTATTTCTGTGAAGAATGTAACTGGTATGTTGATAGGAATTGGATTAATCTGTAGATTGGTTTGTGTACTATGGACATTTTAACATTAGTGATTTTTTTAATCCATGAATATGAAATATCTTTCCATTTTTGGTGTCCTCTTCAATTTCTTTCATCAGTGTTTTATAGTTTTTATTACAGAGATTTTTCACTTCTTTGGTTAATTTCTAGGTATTTAATTTAATGTGTGGCTCTTGTATTAATTTTAAATTTCTTTTCCACATTGTTCACTGTTGGCATGTAGAAATACTACTGATTTTTGTATGTTGATTTTGTAACCCACAACATTACTGAATTAGTTTAATAGTTTTTTTTATGGAGTCTTTAGGTTTTCCAATATATAAGATCATATCATCTGCAAACAAGGATAATTTGACTTCTTCCTTTCCAATTTGGAAGCCCTTTATATCTTTCTTTTGTCTGATTGCTCCAGCTAGGACTTCCAGTACTATATAGAGTAACAGTGGTAATAGTGGGCATCCTTGTCGTGTTCCAGATCTTAGAGGAAAGGTTTTCAGTTTTTCCCCATTTAGGATGATACTGAGTCTGTCGTAAATGGTTTTTATTATGTTGAGGTATGTTCTTTCTATACCCAGTTTTTAAGGGTTTTTATCTGAAGGGATATTGAATTTTATTAAATGCTTTTTCAGCATCAATTGAAATGATCATATAGTTTTTATCCTTCACTCTGTTGATATGATGCATCACATTGATTGATTTGCATATGTTGAACCATCCTTGCCTCCCAGGGATAAAACCCACTTGGTCATGATGGATGATCTTTCTAATGTATTGTTGAATTTGGTTTGGTAGTATTTTGTTGAGAATTTTTGTATCAATATTCATTAGAGATATTGGCCTGTAGTTTTCTTTTTTGATGTGTTTTGGTCTGGTTTTGGTATCAGGGTAATACTGGCCTTGTAGAATGAGTTTGGAAGTATTCATGCCTTCTTTATTTTTCCAAATAGGTTGAGTAGAATTGATATTAGTTCTTCTTTAAATGTTTGATAGAATTAAGCAGTAAAGCCATTGGTCCCAGGCTTTTCGTTAGTAGGATAATTTTTATTACAGCTTTGACCTTGTTACTTGTTATTGGTCTGTTCAGGTTTTGAATTTCTCCATTGTTCAGTCTTGGTAGGTTGTATGTGTTTAGGAATTTGTTCATTTCTTCTTGGTTTTCCAAATTTATTGGCATATAGTTGCTCATAGTGGCCACTAGTGATCCTTTGAATTTCTGCAGTATCAGTTGTAATGTCTCTGGTTTCACTTCTGATTTTATTTACTTGCATCTTCTCTCTTTTTTTCTTAGGCTAAATGTTTATCAATTTTGTTTAAGTTTTCGAAAAGCCAACTTTTTGTTTCATTTATCTTTTGTATTGTTTTCTTTATTTAAATTTCATCTTCTCTGATCTTTATTATTTCTTTTCTTCTACCAATTTTGAATTTGGTTTTCTCTTGCTTTTCTTGTTCTTTAAGATGCATCATTAGATTGTTCATTTGAAGTTTTTCCTCTTTTTTTGATGTACAGTTTCCAAATTTTCTCTTTTTTTATTGTCTAATTGTATTCCATTGTGGTCAGAGAAGATGCTTGATATTATTTCCGTTTTTTGAATGTTTTTAGACTTGTTTTGTGACCTAACATATGGTCTATCCTTGAGAATGATCCATGTGCTGAGGAAAAGAATTTGTATTCTGCAGCCATTGGATAAAATGTTCTATAGGTTTGTATTAGAACCAGTTAGTCTCTAGTGCAGATTAAGTGTGATGTTTCTTTGTTGCTTTTCTGTCTGGAAGATCTGTCCAATGCTGAAAATGGGGTGTTGAAGTCTCCAGCTATTATCGTATTTGGGTCTATCTCTTTAGATCTAATACTATTTCCTTTATATAGCTGGGTGTTCCAATGTTTCTTCTTGTTTGTTTTAAATTATTTCAATCTCTTTGTTAAAGTTATCTGGTAGAATTTTGAATTCCCTCTCTGTCATGTTGAATTTCTTTGAGTTTCATCAAAACTGCTATTTTGAATTTTCTGTCTGAAGGTGGCATGTCTCTGTTTCTCCAGGATTGGTCTCTGGTGCCTTATTTACTTCATTTGGTGATGCCATGTTTTCCTGAATGGTGTTGATGCTAGTAGATGTTCTTTAGTGTCTGGACATTGAAGATTTAGGTATTTATTGTAGTCTTCATAGTCTGGGCTTGTTTGTAGGCATCCTTTTTGGGAGGGCTTTCCAGATATTTGAAAGGACTTGAGTGTTGTGATCCAAGCTGTATCTGCTTTAGGGAGTAACCCAAGCCTAGTAATGCTGTGGTTCTTGCATACTTGTAGAGGTACTATCTTGATGATCTTGGACAAAATCCAGGATATTTCTCTGGATTACCAGGCAGAGACTCTTATTCTCTTCCCTTAGTTTCTCGCAAAGAAACAGAGGCTCTCTCTCTGTTCTGAGCCACCTGACGATGGAAGTTGAGTGACATAAGCACTCCTGTGGCCACCACCACTATGACTGCACTGGATCATACCTGAAGCCAGTACAACACCGAATCTCTCATGAGGGCTGTTTTACCCACCCCCTGGATACTGCCTAATTTCACTCTAGGTTCTGGGGCTCTAGAATCAACCAGTGGCAATATCAGCCAGGCCTGTGCCCTTCCTTTCAGGGTGGCGAGGTCCCCTAGACCCCAGGTGTGTCCAGAGGTGTTGTCTGGGGGGTCAGGGACTAGAGTCAAAAACCTTAAAAGTCTACCTGTTGTTCTATTGTACTACAGCTGAGCTTAGTCAAACCACAAGACACAGTTTTTCCCACTTTCCCCTCCCCTTTCCAAAGGCAAAGGAACCTTACCCCATAGTCACCACCATCTCAGGCCATGAGGAGTATTGCCAGAATACTGCTGATGTTCCGTTAAGGCCCAAGGGTTCTTAAATCATCTTTGATGAATGCTGCCTGGCCTGGAACTCACTTTGCAGGGAAGTGGGCTCCCCTCTTGCCAAGGGCAGGTCCAGAAATGCCATCCAAGAGTCAAGTCCTAGAGTTAAGGACCCCAAGAGCCCGCTTGGTGCTCCAACCTCCCATGGCCATGCTGGTAGCTAAGGTGCAAGACAAAGTCCCTTTGACTTTTCCTTCTACTTTTCTCAAGCAGAAGGAGTTTTTCCCCATAGCCACCACAGCTGGTAATGTGTTGAGCCTCACCTGAAGCCAGCAAGTCTCAGAGGCTCACCCAAGGCCCTCAACCTGGGTATTGCAAGTGATGAATGGTGCCAGGACTTGGTCTTTTCCTTCAAGGCAGCAGGTTCCCTTCTGGCCCAGGGTGTGTCTAGAAGTGTCTAGGGCCTGGAATTGGGGCCTCATGACTCTGACTGGTGCCCTATCCTGATGTGGCTGAGCTGGTATCCAAGATGCAAGGCAAAGTCTCTCTCTTTCAAAGTCCCTCTCCTCTCCTCAAGTAGAAGGAAGGAGTCTCTTCTGGAGTCATTAGCTGTGTAGCCTGGAGTTAGGGAATGGGTGATGCCAGCACTCCCTTAGCTGCCCTGGCTGATGTCTCAGTATGGCACCTGCCCCCTCAGTCCACTGTCTCTGGGCCTAGTTCAGCACTAGGACTCACCTAAGGGTTGCAATCCTTGTGGCCTAGACTACCTTTCAAGTTTACTTGGAGACAGACAGCACTGTAGCCCTAGGCGATGAGGTTTGCAAGAACTCTAGTTTGGACTGCTGGGCTTGGTGATTCCACTCTGGCTAGGGCCTGTTTAAATGCTCCCTCCGTGGGCGGGTGTAAGCTGAGTTTGGTCCAGTTTTCTTTTCTGCCCTACCAGGACAGCACTGAGTTCAATGCCTCACAATTGTTGTGTTCTTTTTCCCTCAGAGCTCAGAGATGCTCTCTGCAGCAGGCCACACTGCTGGGGGTAAGGGAGGGGTGGCGTCTGCCATTCAGAACTATTTTTTCTATCTCTTCAGTGCTTCTTTCAGTGATATGAAGTTAAAACTAGGTATTATAAGTGCTCACCTGATTTTTGGTTCCATGAAGATTTTTTTTTTTTTCCTGTGTAGATAGTTGTTAACTTGGTGTCCTTGAGGAGGGGACAATTGGTAGAGCCTTCTGTTCTGCCACCTTACTCTGCCTTTCTCCTGGAATTGTTTTCTTATAAAGAGTTGTAAAGAGTTGTTTTTAATTGAAAGTTTCACAGAACGCCATTTTTTTTTAACTTTGAGTTGGGACTTCAAAAATCATGAGTGATCACAAACACACACACAATTTCAAATCTAGGTTATTCATTGCAGAGGGCTGCTCAGGGAGGGAAATATCTTGTCACATCTAAAAGAGTTGGCATACTCCCGGTTGCTAAGAGTGTCACTACCAATTACTTTGCTTGTAAGGCGACTTCTCTACAGATTCAGGAAGCAGGTGAGGTCTGTGATGGGCTCCTCAACTCCTCTTTCCTTAGAGCCTCATCTAAAGCTTCCCAGAGTTCTCTTAAGGCATCCCTACTTTTCTGACTTTCCTTGGTTACCATGTGGCCACCATGTGGTCTCCTACCCGAGCTTGACTTTGCTGATCAGTATCCTGAATGTCTCATTCTCAGCTACCCAACCTCCCACCTCAAATTTTCTGTGTGATGACATTTTTCTTAGCACAGAAGTCAGCATACAGTGGCAGACTACGGTAAAAAGATGGTAGGGGCAGGAGATGTGACCACAAAAGCAACATAGGCTCCAGAGACGTGGGGGAACTTCAGTGAGAGGTACATTGATACAGGCAGAGGCAAGATTCAGAAATAAGGTCAAGGGAAAATGGTCACGAACAAGGATGAAAGCAACAGTAATTCACAGAGCAGGCTTAAATGTCATCATGGTTTGGGATCATGGTAGGATCAATAGACAAGATAGTCAGAGGATTGAACAAAAAGCAGAAGTCAGCAATGAAGCCAAGCCTCAGACAGAGCAATAGAAATGACATTAATTCAGGTCTCAGTCACTTCCTTCAGTTACCATCAGCTCAGCACCTTCCCTTTGAGGTGGCCCCCCAAGTTCTTAAAGGATCCAGGGTTTTAGTATCAGTCAGAGTTCAATCAGAAAAGCAGAATCATTGGGAGATATTTCTCCCTATCTCTATCTCTATCACTATCTCTTTCCCTATTACTATCTCTGACTCTAGCTATATCTATGTATTTACAACTATAGATAGCTCTACTAAGGAATTTATTATTGGAATTTGACCTTCTGCAATTTGTGGAAGTAGATTAAACAGCCCATATGAGGCTGTTGCTGATGAATCTAATGCTGGGGCCCAAATTCTCAGGACTTGCAGCCAGGAAGGGAAGACAAACATAAAGCAGAGGAAACAAAGATAAACTGGAACTTGCAAAGCTGAGCTGGAACACATGAAGATGAACTAGAACCATGTTGGTCTCTCATCATAAACTTTATGCCTCCATCTTTGATGATGAAGCTTTCCTGCAGAAGTTAGCACCTTTCATCTCAGAGATAAACACCTAATTGTTGGGGGAGTTGGAGAAGCTGTAAGAGGCAGGAGATTGAGCAGTTATGGCCCAGATGCTGCCTCACACTAGGGTGAGGCAGCAGATGTGAGTGAACCTGTGTGAGCTGAAATAGCACCTTATGCCCTATACTGATAATTCAAGAGTAAGAAGAAGACGGTTCTGCTTCATTTATATCATCATCTCTTGCATCATATGCAAAATATCTCTTGTGGCCCACACTAACCCAGAACTACACAGGGAAGGAAACTCGGAGAAATATTGTACTAGTTTTGCTAAGTTGACACAGAACAAATCTACAATGCTTGTCAGCACAGATCATGTTTCTCACTGAAAAATTCCTTATTTTTCCAGGAGCATTTGTTGTCACATCTTCAGAAAAGAACCCCCACTCTGTAGGGTTCACGTTCCCAGTAGACGGGTAGGACCTACCTCAAGGCTTTCTGGGGCAAGAATTGTGATAGCTGGGATCTTAACTGGAGCCCTGAGGAGCATTTTCCACTTAATCAGCTTAAGGAATAAGATTAAAAGGATGGGATTTCTCAGTCCAATGACATAAAATAGTTCCATAACTCATAAGGCTAGCCCTTTGTATTCTCATGGAGTATAGTACAGACTCACACACATTTTAACCACAAGCTGTACTCCTGTGAGATTTGCTCTTAAGTAAAGATGAATGAAGCAGACGAGGAGGGAGAGGGTTGCTTGATATATCTAACTGGCTTGCCTTAATGGCTGTGACCATAGCTCTCTAAAAAGAACTAACAGTGAAGAGTAAACAGACATGGAGTGCAGGGACTACTTATCCCTTCCTTAAGGCAAATAAATTCCCTTCCTTCAGGTACTGATTTAGGATAACTTTTACAATGTAAAAATGAATGCACCCAGCATTATCCGTTTAATTTTCTTGCTTGTTTTGTTTGTGATCATTGTTAATTAATGGAGGTAAAGACACCACAAAAAGAAAAACAAAACAAAAAATAACTGGCTCTGGATGGCTATATAAGAATAATTTTGAGTTTAAAGGGATTCCAAGAATAAAAACAATTACAGGTCAGCCTTGCAAATTGTCAGCTGCCCTAGGACAAACAAGATTTATGTGTGCAGTAAAGGATTCAGCTTGTTTCTTGATCTGCCCTAGGATTCCATTTTTCTTCTACTAACTATGACGTCCCTCCTCCATACACATAAACCCATCCCTGTCACCAGCAGCTTTGAAAAAGAAAAGCAGTTTTGCAATGTTTGGATCCTGGTAAATTTCATATGCTTATTTTCAACAAATGGCCTGGATAAGAGTTTCCAATAAACTACAAACCAAGCTTATTTTGCTTTATTCATGGAGCAAAAATCTTTTCTAACACACAAATGAACAAGATCATGATTTATGTATCAAAAATTAAAAATATATTCTTCATCAAAATCTATAACTTATATCTTTCTCTGGAGTAAGCAGTTATGGTAACTAAATACCTGAATATTTTTTCACTTCTTTGCTACATGATTCCCCTTGTTAGGAACCCCTTTGGAACCAAAATGCCCTATATTCTTAATGACTTGTGGAGCCAGATTTATCTTTCTACTTTCATTCCTGTTGAAATCCCATTAGAAAAGATGGCCTATTGTTACATTTTCATTGCAAATTGCACACCTGATATTTTAGGACATTTAATAATTAAGTGAGCAGCAGCATGACTCCTGAGTAACTGCAAAATGATTTGACAGCAATTGAAAAAGTGTATTAGCCTATACTTTAGATCCAACAGCTTCTTATCTAAGAGGAAAAGATGCCAGCACCCTTTCAGAGAATTAGATGGAGGAGGACACATTGACACTAATATGGATTGGAGAAAACCAGGCAATATGAGCATGGGCAATCTCTAAAGTTTTTCTTGTAATTGGGAAGTGGGAATACTTTACACAGTGATGAGGATGTTTGTCCTGTTTTTGTGATGTGTGTCATGCATTATTATCCTAGCTCAAAGAATATATATATATCCATATATCCAGTATTAGGAGGCAGGATTGTTTGTTTGTTTTATTTTATTTTTTCATGTTGTTTTGCAAATACAATCTCTGGTGAGGAATAGAGAGTTCTTAACTTTAGGAAATACACAATCTAAATACTGAACTAATAGAAAGTCAAGGATGGTTAGAATTAGCAACCAGGACACTAGCCTTTCCAAGCTGATGCTAAATCCATACTGACTTTCCCCTAATAGTCTCTTCAGGACTATTTATTTTCACCCATCATTGGAAAACATACTTCTGACTTTATTTTCTTTAGGTCTCAAATAAGAGATCCTTGGCTTGCTTGTGAGATTTTGTCTAAAAGAGCAAACATTGACCTTGTCTACATTTCAGTTATTAGAAGTATTAACCATAATAGTTGTAACCTTTTCAACTATAAATATGACATACATAAGGACAAAACTCAGTTGAAATTCAAAACAATGAATAGATTATCTTTCTCGCCTACAGAGAAATGAACACCTTTATACTATACATGTGTATCGTGTATAGGAGTCAGATTTTAGCTAATTCAACAAGGAGGGCTTGATCAAATCTCCCCCAAGGACCATTGTTATTTTAATTTTGAAGAATTCAGAAATTTAACTTCTCAATTTCAAGATTCTACTAGAATCAGGAATACAATTAGTCTGATAATCACATTGCTCTAGAATAACATTCTTAACATCTGTCCATATAAATGTCACTTACCATTAAGATGAACAGTGACTGGTTTTGAATTTTGTTTTGCCCACAAATCATTGTTAAACCTGAAGTTTCTTTACCTTTGGCTTATAGAGTGAGGATTCCTTAAAGAAATTTAAGGAATTGTTATGGAGACTACAGGGCAACACTCCTTTTCTTTCATGATATCCAAAGGAAGAGAACTCTACTAAAAAGAGGTCTGGGCACAAAACTGAGTATGAGACTGAGAGGTTTTCCAACTTAGTTGTGCTACTAACTAGGCTTAACCCTGGATAATACAAATTATGTCTATGTGTATGAGTTTTCTCATCAGGAAAGTGAGGTATGATCTTTGTTTTCCCTACTTCTCTGTGTTTTGATGGCCTAAAGAGGAATGAAAAAGTACTTTGCCAGCTGCAGAACATCATGTGAAGCTACAATTTTATAATATGAGGCTTCCTGTGAGTGACAAGGCCATTGGAAGTCAGGAATACCTAATGGTAAACAAATCTCTGACCACGCTTTTCTCTAAATCAATTGTTCCCAACCCTAGCTGCATATGGGACAGCTCTAAAATATTAATGCCTGGATCACACCACCAGTGACTCTGATGTCATTAGTCTGGGGTGTGGCCTAGGCATAAGGATTTCTAAAATCTTGCCAGGTGATTCTAACCTGCTGTCAAGGTCAAGAAACAATGCAAAGTATTGTGGAGTAATGACTTTTGGATGCCTGACTCTTCCTCATACCTTATGCTACTTGTCTGGCTTAAATGCTGGCCTGTAGAAACATCCTCCCAAAGCTTCACTGAATCCAGCTGTAGAAAGTAGAACACTGGGATAGGATCAGAAAACCTGCATGTGAGTCCTTGATGTGTCACCTTAGAGCTGTGTGACTTTGGGCAATTCATGACTATGCCAATGATAATAACAATATGACAGCTAGCATTTATTGTACATCAATTAATGACTAATAATTAGAAATGGTTAACATGTCCAGTCTCCAATAACAACCCAAAGTGGACATTATTATCCCATTTTACAGCAGAGAAAACAGAGGCCTCATCATATTGAATGACTTACCCATGTTTTTCCTTATTTGCAAAATGGGTATAATAATAACCTGTCATATATAATAATGAGATGAAAAAATGTACAGGAAAGTTATCTGTAAACTAAGGCATTGTACATAAATTTAGCAAATATATAGCCACGTGGATAAAGCTTGAGATTTTGCTCCAAACAGTCTTGAGTTTCTTTCCCAGTTCTGTCTACATAATTGCAGGACAATCTTAAGAAGTTTATTTAGCATCATTTTACTGTGTTTTTAAAACCACATAATGGGAGATATTATTATCTTCTTTTGTAGGATTATTGTGGATTACAGATAATGTACCTAAAAAGCAAAGCATAGTGCCTGGCACTATAGCTCAATAAAAGCAGCTATTGTCATTTTCAATTGTTGGTGTCTCTATAGATCAGGTAGTTCCTGCTTCCAAATTAATACCTATTGAAATCTTTTTGTGTCTTTGTTGTTAAAGTATTATTATTGTTGGAATTCTATTTTCATCCTGGATTTTGAATCATTAGGGTTGGGTTTTGGGCTTTGTATAAAGTACACTTAAAGACCTTTTGGTCTATCTCTATATTTAAACAGAGCCTACTGTTTGGACAATCTCTTTTGAGTAACAGTGGACAAATGGCATATCTCCACTTTCATTGTAGCAGGACCTGGAAAGTCAGTTCACCTTGGCCACCATAATCATCATAATCCTGGTCAGAATATTCACTAGGAGCTTCAATATTTACAGACTCTGAAGGAATTCGCAGACACTGTGTCTCAGCTCCATTTTGCATAGGAGAATACAACTATACCTAACAGTCATTACAGGGAAATTTGAGCCCTTTCCCTGTTCAGTCTCACAGTTACCTACATACCCAATCCACTTACCACAGGTCACTGAAGTTTTCTTTCAAAGATGCAAATTTAATGATCATTTTTGTTTGATTCTTCCTTGCTTTCAGGACAAAGTCTAAACTTTGCCTGGAATGTCTTTTTTTCTTTGTCTTGGCAAGTAACCATATACTTCCCCTCTCAGCACCAGTGCAGACTTCACCTGCTCTGTGAGGTCTCCTCCGACTCTCCGAGGCTGGACTGCATGCCTCCATGACACCAGCACCAAACTCTAAACAAGCATATTGCCTTGGAATTGTAGGTTTACAATTCTAGAATGTGAGCCCCAATGCTATGCCTTACTTATCTTTAAACTCTTACTCTGAGAACAGTGCCTGTTCCATAACAGGGGTTCAATGAATGTTTAGTAAATGAAGTAAATGAAGAAAATAAAATATCTAACCTTGTAAAAATTGTATACAAAGTTAGAGTAAATAGACTTTGAGTTAAGGCTTGAGGACCTTTCCTATATATGAATTGAATAAACTTAGTGTATCAACTTGAAGACCTTTATTTAGAGTATTTGATACTTTTTGATTACTTTCTGAATATTAACTATGCTGTGGGTAGTTGATATTATTTGATAAGTGACTTTTCAATATGGATATTGTAATATGCTCAAGATTCAGCATATGATATGTATTATAAAAAATAAAAACATAGTTATTACCTTGATATCTATTGGTAAATATCCTTGACAGGAGTAAGGAGCCTCCCTCCTCCTACTCACTCAGCAACTAGCTTGGACAGGTCAATTAACTTTTCCGGGCTTCAGTTGCCTACAAATGAGAGGTTTGAAAGAAACGATGTCTAAATTTTCTGCCAGCTCAAACATGCTATAATCATGTAAAACCATGCTCTGAAAAAAAGGTTGATGTGTTTTGCATTGCAGAGCTTTTTCTAACTTGGATATTTGATTTTGACTCTATAATAAACTGAAGGTTCCTTAAAAGAAAGATCATGAATACAGGGAGGAAGGTTCTGGTAAAGATTATCTTACAAGAGGAAAGAAATAGAGTCAGGGTGGAAAGTGAGATTTGTGACCCAGCCTCTCTTTTCTCCCTCTATCTTCACAGTGTCCTATTTATTTTTTAGGGCAAGAGATGAAAGTAGGTTGGACTTGGAGGGGGATGGGCAAAGGGGCATCCTGCAGCTGCAGTTTCCTTTCATGTCCCCCTTAAACCCAGTGACAGGATAGAGGAAAAGCTAATTGAGGTGAGATGACTTCCCATGTGCCTGAGGGTCCTAAGCCCTTTCATCTCCCGTTTCCCTCTGAACATTTAAAACCTGCATAATGACAAACACCAAGACTACAATTCTGACAGGGCTAGGCTGAGCATTTTGTGCTCAAAAAACGTTCTTTCTAAACTCTGGGGCCTGGGGGATTTGTGAGGGGAGATTGAGGACTTCATTGCCTCTCTCTCTTCCAGATGAAAAAGCAGCGGCTTGTGGAATTTATTTGTTGGTGGTTTGACAGACATGAAGGTGGAAGTACCTGTGATCGAGTAAGCAAATGAGAGGCTGATTTCTCCTGAAAGAGATGGGAATTGCACTCTCTAAGGAATGCAGTACGATGTGGGAGTGCCTGAGCTAGTCCTCAGAAGGCTCTAATGGGATTCTCTTCTTCACTTTTTTTAAGCCCCGAGGCTCTGTCATACAAGGCTATATTCTGCTGACTGTGCTGACGAGGTGGAGGTGGTTAACAAGTGCTCTGTTAGTTCTTAGCAGGCAGGAGTTTTCAGTTGCTTCAGCACTTACTCACCTTTTAGCTTCTCTCCAGTATGTTTGGATTCTTGGTTGTGCTTTGTTTTGTTTTGTTTTGTTTCTGATAGTTTATGTGGTAGATGGATGGAATGATTTTTGAAAACGACCTTGTGGGCTTCCAGTTTCCCCATCACATTGGGGAGTTTGTCAAGAAAAGGAGCCATTCGCTCTATCAAATAAGTGGCTATGGTCATTTGTAATGGTCTTCACTGCAAATGATTACCCTTAATCTCTTCACCCCAGACTGGATGGGCACCATATGTTTGCAAGGTACTTACTTTTTGAACCTGGATTTTCTTGTACTTGGAAATGTGGTATCTTTGGACAAATGCTGTAGTAAGTAGCAGAGCCAATGGGCACCTTCTCACCCTTCAGAGCACCAGTTTTCTCTGGGGGCTCCCAGAACAGGTAGGTTATCTTCCAAATGCTTTTTACATTCACATGACCACATTCCCCCTAACTTTTACATTTTATTTTATTTATTTGTGTTTTGAATTAGTGCTAAATTTACATGGCACAAAATGGAAAAGGTACAAGAGTATTTTGTGAAAAGTCTTCCTCTTATTCCTGTCCCTCAGCCTACCTGTCCTCTCCTTCAGAGGTAACTTACCAATGTTACTGTTCTCTTTCTGAATCCTTCCAAAGATATTCCATACTTATACAAGCAACTATGTACACAGGATATTTTTACTCCTTTACAAACCCCACATGGTAGCAGACCATACACAGCTGGACCCCTTGCTTGATTCACTTATATGTTTCAGAGCTTTTTCCATCATCAATCCATATGCACATACCTTATTCTTTTTTTATAGCTGCACAGTATTTTGGGCCTTGGATTTACCATAGTATATTTAACCAATTATGAGGTCATCCATAACTTAGAAATATGTGCACAGAAGACATTGTTGCAAGGAGCAGCATCACTGCACAGTTTCCTCTTATCTTGTTCCAGCAAGCTATATGTTATTTGTGCCTCTTCCCAGGGGCACTAAGTTTGGTGCTAAACCTCCCCATAGCTTGAAGCCTGCACACACATGCACACAAACACACACACACACCACCTCTCCGCCACCAGACCCCTGATGCCTGGGAACCATTTTTCTTTTCTTCAGTGAGAAGGCTAGATTTCTAACCTCTTGACCTATATTATTTTATTAGTAGCACTACTTTTATATAGTTCTGGCATTATGCTCTGAACATGGGAAAAATTTGTTCCAGCATTGCTAGGCCATTTAAGACTGTGACATGTCACTGGAGTATCATGGTAAGTAATTGCCATGTTACCCTATTTCCTATCATGCATGTATGTCATCAAGCAGCCCTACTGTACCCAGACATTACAGGTCACAGAGAAATCACTACAGCATCCTGGGTTGAGAATATAAATTTTAGTTCTAGGAGTTGGATAATTGTAATATATTTTGTATTTAACAGTGGCTATTGGTTTCTTAACATAGCTCAGCATATATAGATACTGAGTCTCCCAGGGCAGGAACCATCATCCGTCTTACTCATCTTGTTTGCTTTAATGCTTAACACAGTGCCTGGCATCTGAAAAGCATTCACTATAGACTGAAAGATTTGAGTATTTGGAAGAAATATTAGAAAGATAAATCATTTTGAATTTTACGTAAGATCCTTATATATGTTAGGGTTTGATTAGAGAAGCAAAACTATAAGCAATTATGTAAAGGATTTATTACAAGAATTTGACTTACATAATTAAGGAAGCTTGATTTTTGTATGATGGTTGCTTCTGCACCTGGTGCTGGGTCTGATGTCAGCAGGACAGGTAACTGGGAAGGAAAGATGGACAAAAAGTAAGAGAAAGTAGGGACGGACTAGAACCCATTCGAGGACAAGCCAGGATGTGTGCCAGTCTCAAACTTCTCTCAAGCCTCCAACTTCAATGATGCAGTGACACGAAGGAGAATTCAGTGCCCTTCCTCATAATGCTGAACATGGATTTGATGCAGGAGTCAGAGAAGTTAAGGGAAAGACACACTTGTAGCTGGAGGAAAGATAGATCTGACTTTTGCCCCAGAAGCTGCATAAAGTAGTCCAGGATTTGGAGAAGCTCTAGAAGATCTGGCAGGAGCTGGAGGAGCTCTGGGACCAGCTGCTGCCCTACACCAACAGGGCGAGCCAGCAGATCAGTGACAATGTGTGGGAATTGTAACAGCACCCTGTGTCCTGCACTGTCCTTTCAAGTGTAAAAAAGAAGATGGACACTGCTTTACCTCCACTGTGCAAATCTTACCCAAAATGTCTCTTGTAACCTATGTGAACTAAAAAGTATGAGACAAGGGAATTCTGGGAAACATAGTTCCAGGTTACCTAAGTTGACACGGAATAAATCCACCATCAACAGGGTTTGCTTTCTTTTGATATCACCCCAAATCGGGTTATCTAAAAGGAAGCATTCACAGACTAACCTCCCAATTTAATCCTCAATATCTATAGAAAGGCAAAGAAGAATACTATATCTTTCTATTGCTCCCCCAAAATAGTATTTTTACCCTCGTGGGAAACCTATGGTTTTACTGGGAATATTACAAACACCTTCCCTGAAAGAATCTACTTTACAAAGGCAAAATTATTCGCCTCCAGATATCATAGAGCTTAGTTCAAACAGGAAAAAAAAAGTCTTGTTTTTCCAGTAGCTGTTTCTTCTGAGTTCAGTATTTTTTCCCAGCCCACTCAAAGTTAAAAAAAAATGTTGTGCATACAAGTTATTTTTTCTTCTTCTTGAATTTACTTTCATTTTACTCTTAAATTTGCTAAAAGCAGTAAAACAACCTGATAGTAGATCTCAGAGAATCTAGTAATGCTTAGACCAGCCTGACCAACATCGTGAAACCCTGTCTCTACTAAAAACACAAAAATTAGCTGGGCATGGTGGCATGCACCTGTAATCCCAACTACTCAGGAGACTGAGGCAGGAGAATCGCTTGAACCTGGGAGGCGAAGGTTGCAGTGAGCCGAGATAGCGCTACTGCACTCTAGCCTGGGCAACAGAGCAAGACTCCGTCTCAAAAAAATAAATAAATAAAATTAAATTAAAAGGAGGTATTTTCAGCCTATTCCAAAGTTGCTCAGTTCTATTCAGACACTGTGGTAGGGTGCACAATTGGTACTAATTTTTACTTCTTTTTGTATTTCCACCTTTGTTGTGGGACTTGTGACTTTGCAGGTCTTCTCTTTACAGGGACCAAGTCTATTTCCTCACCGTTGACTTTGGGCTCGGCTGTTTGACTTGATTTGGCCAATAGCATATTGGCGGAAACAAGAGTAGCCAGTTCTGAGCCTAGGCCCTAAGGGCCCTTGTGTGTTTTGCCTGCCCTCTTGTACTTCTGCCATCCTGTAAGAAAGGCTTCTCCTGGGTAGTGCGACCCCTCAGCCAAAACCACAGAGGAGGCAAACATAGAACAGATCTGTTCCAAATGATCTGAAGATCTGTGAGAACAAATGTCTGTTGTTTAAAGCCAAACGATTTTGGGCGTGGTTTGTTATGTAGCATTTTTGTGGAAATACCTGCTTGAGTTTTCTTTTGCTATGTAACACCACCCTCAAAAAAAAAAAAAATACTTAGTGGCTTGCAGCAACAATCATTTATTTGCTCACAGATCTGGGATTTGGGCAGAGCTCAGCAGGGAGGCTCCTCCCTCTTCCACATGGGGCAGCTTGAAGGAATGTGGAAGACTCAACTTCCAAGAAGGCTCACTTGTGACTGGCAAGTTGGTGTTGGCTTCCAGCTTGAGCTCACTGGGGGCCTCTCTACATGTACCTCTCCTTGGCTTTCCCACACATGGTGGCTGGGTTCCAAGAATGAGCATGTTAAGAGATAGAAAGTAGAAACTGCCAATTTCTTAAGTCTTGGACCCAGAAACTGGTTCAGCCTCACTTCTGCCATATTTTATCAGTCCAGAATTCTCAGAGCCCATAGTCAAGGGCAGAGGATATAGAACTTGCTTTGTGAGAAATGTCAAAGAATTTGGGGGCCAGGTTCTAAAACTGCTACAATATTTAACCAATATAGACACCTTGAAGCTTAAACTCTTCAACCAGAAAGGGAAAATAAATCTCTGGGGGTAAGAAACAAAAAGGGAGGAGTAAGAAACACAGAAAACACACGTGAGAAGTATCACCCATTTCACACTCGTCTTCTTAGATGTTTCTAAGTTTCTACTCTAGGAACAAAGCAAAAGAAGAGACCAATATTTGTGTGGCCCAGTTGGCAATTAGAAGCATTTTTTTAAGACTTTCAACTTGAGAATTTTGAGTAGGAAGTTGACAAAATAAAATCTGGGTCACTGTGATGTCATGGATAGAAAAATCATTTTATTCAGGTGATCTGGCTCTGCCCCCATTCTGTACTACCTTGCTATGACCTCTGCCACTGGCATGTTATTTAACCTCTCTGGGTCTCAGGTCTTTCATCTGTAAATGGAGTGAACAGGGTGGTATCTGAGGTTTCTTCCTGTTCTGACACTCTATAAATCATTGTCATTTTCTTTATGACTCTGACATCTAAATGATGGCCTGGACTTTCTATATTTAACTCTCCAGAATCTATTTTTTGCTGCATGCCCTTGATAATGAATGGGATTCCTTAGTAAAACTAAACCTTAAGGTCTGAGCAATAATGAGCTTCAGAATAATAATTGCCAGGCTGAGTGGGACAGCCACACTAGCAGCTGAGCACTCACTTCTTGTAATTAGAATGAAATGAAAACACCTTTTTTTCCTCCACTTTAGAATGGAAAGGAAGACTAATATTTTCAAAGGGAAGTTTACCAAAAGCTAAGAAAACAAGACAGAAATAATTGCCCCAAAATAAGTAGTATAAAATTTTCATATCTAAAATACAGGAAATAAAAGCAATAAAGAGTTTTTCTGTGCTGAAATCTCCTTATGCTAAATAGCTATCTCCTGTCCCTCTGGTGCTGTGGATTAGAAGTGATAAAACGTGGGTTCAAATCCCAGCTCTGCTATTTAAAACTTTTACCTGGGCTAAGTTCCCCAAGCATATTGAACCTTAATTTCTTCATCTCTAAAATGAGAATAATCATATCTATTGCTGACAGTTGTTGATAGGATTAAATTAGATAATATAGGCAAAATAACAGGCTCATAGAAGGTTGGCTTAGCTTGGGGTCTCTGAAAAGCAGACCCCAAAACAAGGATTCCAGTGTACATGGTTTTCGAGGAGGTTCAGGGAACACATCCAGGGAAGTAGGGAAGTGAGGGAAGAAAAGGCAGCCAGTAAGGGGCATGATTATTAAGACTGCTGCCAGAGTGACTGAAGCTTAATCCTCTGGGAAAACTCTAAGAACTGGGAAAAAATACATGCTTCAGATAACTCCACTCAGTAATAAACAAGGCTTGGGTATTTATACACTGACTTCTGTCAGTCATTGATTGAGGGCTACTTTTGAGATTGAGAATTCCCCAGCACTTATGGCCTGCTGTGGGAGAGTACCGGTGGTCCTCTGGCAAAATCCCTCGGGCATGAAGACAAGAATACTGGCAGGTGGAAGTTGTTCAGAGCATATTAATATGTAAGGTCTCAGAAGCATAGACAGTGCACGGATATTATCTGTTGTAAAAGTACTTACCAAATCTTCATTCCTAATACAGATTGGTGGCACCAAGCTGGATTTCCTTTTCTCCAGAATCTTAATTGTGCTTTCTGATCAGAGAGACATTCCTGTTTCACTATTTAAAAGACAACAGTGAGGGCCGGGTGCGGTGGCTCACGCCTGTAATCCCAGCACTTTGGGAGGCCGGAGGCCAAGGCAGGCGGATCACGAGGTCAGAAGATCGAGACCATTTTGGCTAACACGGTGAAACCCCGTCTCTACTAAAAATACAAAAAATTAGCCGGGCGCGGTTGTGGGCGCCTGTAATCCCAACTACTCAGGAGGCTGAGGCAGGAGAATGGCGTGAACCCAGGAGGCGGAGCTTGCAGTCAGCCGAAATAGAGCCACTGCAGTCTGGCCTGGGCGAAAGAGCGAAACTCCGTCTCAAAAAAAAAAAAAAAAAAAAAAAAGACAACAGCGACTAACATTAATTCATCGCACTTGGGTGAAGAAGCTGTCATCATAGACCCCTTTCCTCTCTGCCCTGCTACCCCAATCTCAGGGCCATGAGCCAGACACAGCTGAACTTCCATCTGAAGACTGACACCTATAACTCTGCACAGAGCACTACAAGGGAGAGTCCTGATGAATGTCATTAACTTGGCCCAGAAGTTTTATTTTCAGTGTTAAGGACTATGAAATCTACCATGCCTCTCATACTGTCACCTTAGAACCCAAAGGCAAATCTCTCTGGACCCTCTTTCTCATCTGTACTCCTTTACACATACTGTCTTGCACTTCCTCTCCTGCACTGGTTGCAACTCCTCCTTCCAAACCACTTAGCTGTGCCCTTTGGAGGTGCCCAGTAGCCTCTGAATTGTCACCAGATACTTCCTTTACCTCCTTGCTTTATAAGAAACTTTATTTTCCTTGCCCTGTAGTTGGGAACACTGCAGAATGCCATTTCTGAATATTTTCATCAGAATCCTCTAAGCCTGAGCTGCGATATTGAACTTATTATAAAACCATGCAGATTGGTGCCACTATAAATTCTTGGTCATCAATGTTAAAATATGAAATAGACTCTTGGCTCAGCTCTCCTGGCTTGCTGGATTTTCCTGGTTTGTGGCAACTAGTTCCTATATTATCCATTCTCCTCATATTCTTGACCTTCTCCTGGGTCCTTGTTCTCAGCAAATGATTTTATTTCCTTTTTCACAAATAAATTAGAGGCCATTGGTCAAGACTTCCATATATGTCCTGTCATCAAATCAATCCTCGTCCTTTCCTTTTTCCCTAATGTTGTGTGGCAGGAGGCTAATCCCTTTGTGCTCCTGTTGTCTGGATCCATCCCTTCTTCTCAAGAATCTTAACTTGGCCCTCTGTCTCCAACTTTGAAGCTCCCCATTACCAATTAGCATTTTAGCATGCCCAAACCCAATTCAACCAAATAAGACTAAATAAATATTAAAAAAAACTCACTTAATCCACTGTCCAGTAAAAAAAGTTGGACTTCTCAAAGAGAGGTCTGGCCTTCATCCCTGACTCTTGAGAGGTAACTTCTAAACCCTTGGAATTTCTGGAATGATAGGAATGCCTCTGTTGTTCAAGGCAGGCCCTATGAGCATTTGATATTTACTCAAAATTCTGAACACACTGGGCTGGGGCTGTGTCCCCAGAGCTGGGCATAGCCCATGCTGCAGATCTCATAGGCTGGAGTCAGGTGCCTGAGGTCTCCCAGTCTGGTGTTGCACACTGGTGGCTCTATAGTTTGAAGGTCCTTGGGCAGCCCTGCCCCCATGGCTCCACTAAGCGTTTCCCTAGTGGAGGCTCTCTGCAGTGGCTCCAGTTCCACAGTTCTGCTGGTCATTGACCAAGTGGGGGCTTTATTCAACACCTTTACCCCTATGATAGCTCTCAGTCCAGGCCTCTGATGGCTCTCTGAGGCATCCTGTGAAATCTTGGTGGAGGAAGCATTGCCTCCACAGCTCATGCACTCTGTGCACCTGAAGAATTAGTACCATGTGGACACTGCCAAGACTCACCGCTTGCACCCTCTAGAGAGTGCCCCACCTGGGCCCACCTGAGCCCACCTGAGCCACAGCTATGGTGGCCAAGAAGTGCTACACCAGAATTCAGGGATCGCAGATTTGAGGTAGCCCTGGGCAGCAAGCCCCAAGGTCCTGCAGGTGCCCTGGGCACCTCTCTCAAAGCCATTCTGCCCTTAAACTCCCGGAATTCTGGACCTGTGATTGGCATGATGCCATCCTTGAAGATCTCTGGAATTCCTCTGGGGTCTCTCCCATTGTCTTAATGAATAGCACCTGGCTTCCTTCTAGCCATACTAATCTCCCGATGAGACAGTCTCTTGGCCACATGCTTGATTTTCTCTCCTAAATATCTTTTTTTATTCTTTATATGACCAGGCTAACAATTTCCCAAATATTTATGTTCTGCTTCCCTTTTGATTATAAATTCCATCTTTAAATTGTCTCTCTCATCTTAAATTTTACTATAAGCAGTTAAGAGAAGTCATGCAGTACCCTGAGCACTTGGTTGCCTAGAGATTTCTTCCACCAAATATCCTAGTTGATTGCTCTTAAGTTCTGCCTTCCACAAAGTTATATTACATGGACACAGCTCAGTCAAGTTATTTGTCACTTTATAACAAGGATGAACCTTCCTCCAGTTTCCAAACCTTGTTTCTCATTTCTGTCTGAGACCTCACCACTGTCCATATTTCTACCAACATTCTTTTCATGGACACTAAAGTAATCTCTAAAAATACTGAGGCTTTTTCTAGTGCTCTCCTCTTTTTAGTCTCACTAGAATCACCCTTAATCATCCACTCACAGCAATACAAACTTTTTCCAACATTCACTTCAAAACTGTTCCATCCTCTACCCATTACTCAGTTCCAAAGATTCTTCTGCATTTTTAGGTATTTTTTATAGCAACACCCCACTCATCTGGTACCAATTTGTCTTAGTCCATTTGTGATACTATAATTCTGTGTTACAGAATACCATAAACTGGGCAATTTATAAAGAACATGAATTTATTTCTCACAGTTCTGGAGGCTGGGAAGTCTAAAATCAAGGTACTGGCAGGTTCAGTTATCTGGTGAGGGCTACTCTCTGCTGCCAATAATGTGTCTTGTTGCTGCATCTTCTGGAGGGTAGGGATGCTGTGTCCTCACATGGCCAAAGATGGAAGTACATGCATACCAAATGCTGTGTGGAACTTCTTTTGTAAGGGTCTTAATCCTATTCATGAGGGAGGAGCCCTTATGGCCTAATCGCCTCTTAATACTATCACATTGACAAAACCTGAATTTTGGAGGAAACACATTTAAATCATAGCAGACCCTAACTCCTTGCAGTTGGGTCTGAAATCTTGGGCAGACTTGGAAGACTGAAGGGGTGTATCTTCAGTGTCACCGTCTGAACTCAGGGTACCCACATTTCTTTCCCAGCTACTACTGATATGTCTTTCCCTCTTCTTGGCTAAAATTTTTGAGAGACATCTACAAAACCTTTCTTCATTTCCTTTCCTATTCATTCCTAAACCCACTGAAATTGAGTATCTGCCCATACTACTCCAGTGATATTCCCCATAGCTAACCAATGCTCACCTTGTCACTAAAACCAATGAACAGTGACATTCTCAGCTAATTTGTCAGAAATATTCACCACTCCATCCTTGAACCACTCTTATCTTTTGGTTTCTGTAATACCACATCTCCTGTTTCCTTCCTACCTCTGGTCACTACTTCTCAGCTTTCTTTATAAGTACCTCTTCCTTTATCTGCCCCATATGTTTTTATCTTTCCCAGTGACTCTGGGTGATTGCATGCATATTCCCAGTTCTATAGCTTAGCCTTACATTTTCTCCTTAGCTTCACTCAAATTCCCAATTCTATACCTTAGCCTTACACTTTCTCCTTAGCTTCACTCAAATATCAACATGACTACTTGAATTTAAGTTAGACTACAAGCTCCATGAGTCTTGGAATTTGTTTGCTGCTATATTCCCAGGACATAGCCCAGTGCCTGGCATAGCAGGTGCTCTGTAAATATTTATTGAGTGGGTGAATAAATGAATTAGCATATTATGTTTCATAGGCATCTCAAGCTCAATGTGTCCATAAATGAACTTGTTAATATACCTCTTAATATTAACTTGTTACTATACTTCCCCTGGAGTTCCTTGTCTCAATAAATGGTGCCACCATCCTCTCAGTTGCCCAAGCCAGAAAACTTGAGAGTTATTCTTGACTTCTTTCTCTCCCTCTCCTCTATACCCGATCCAACATCAAGACTTGTCAATTCTTACTTCCTAAAAAAATCTCTCAATTTCATCTATTTCTTTCCATTGCATAGGCAATGCATTAGTCCAGTCACTATTAGCCATTACTAGGACTACTCTATCAGCTTCCACATTGTTCTCCCTGCCTTATCCCTTGCCTCCCTACCCATTATTCACAGTACAGCCAAAGTGATGCTTCCAAATACAAAGCTTATCATGTCACACACGAACCTTTACAAACTTTCTTCTACCCTTGAAATGACGCTTAAACTCATAATGTGGCTTACAAGACCCACCCTGATCTGGTCTCAGCTACCACTTTGTCCTCATTTTTAATCTTTTCTCTTACCTGCCTCTCTCAATTTATGTCCTAGTCCTACTGAATTTTCATTTCAGTTACTCAAACCCATCATACTCTCTCCACCTCTCACTCCAGGTCTTTGCATATATTATTTTCTCTTTCTCTCTGGAACACTCTGCACTGTGTAGTAATGAACAACTTTATCTTCCTCATTCCACTAACAAACTTAGTTCTGCATCCAAGTTTCCCTCTTCCCATCCAGTTATAGGCAAAGAGTCTCCCCTTTCTATACAAAGTCAGCATCTCTACATTTAATCTCAATCATACTTTCTTCTATTTACTCCAATATCTTGTTCCATCAACTTTCTCTTCTGTCCTATACCTTCAAGTTCTCCCTCTTTGGTGGTCCTTTTTCTCCTGCTTGTAAAGAATCTCGAGTTCCTCCAAATTTAAAAAGAAAAAAAAAAGTTATGTTGACTCTAGATCACCTCTCTGGCAACTGTATTAATTCTCTCTGTTCCTCTGAGCCGAGCTTCTTAAGAGATAACTATAGTACACTTATATTCCCTGTCTATATTTCCTCACCTTCAACTCACTCTTCAACTTACTGCTCCTTTGCTACTCCTCTGAAAGGATTTATGCAAAATCCACCAGTGACATCCATGTTGCCAAATCAAATAGACATTTCCCTATTGTGTCCCTGGAATCTTTCTTCTGCAGTTAACCTGTTGAGCTCTGATTTCTGGCAACTTTTATTAACTTGACTTTTATGCAGTTGTTTTCTTTCCATCAGCCCCCACATTCAAGTAATTATCAACTTCTGCCAAACTGATATTCAACATAATTTTTGAGCCTTTCCTTTTCCCTCCATACCTCCATACTTCCACTGCCTTGATTTAAGCTTTTACTATTTCTCAGTTGGATATTACAAAGGTCTCCTAACAGGTCTTCTTGCTTCTAGTCTTGCCACATTAAAAATGTATTTATTCTTCCACCACAATCAGAAATGTTATCTATTGGCCGGGTGGTGGCTCGTGCCTGTAATCCCACCACTTTGGGAGGCTGAGGTTGGTGGATTACTTGAGGTCAGGAGTTCTTGACCAGTCTGGCCAACATGGTGAAACCCCCATCTCTACTAAAAATACAAAATTTAGCCAGGCGTGGTAGCTTGTGCCTGTAATCCCAGCTACTTGGGAGCCTGAGGCAGGAGAATCGCTTGAATCCAGGAGATGGAGGTTGCAGTGAGCTGAGATCGTGTCACTGCACTCCATCCTGGGCGACAGAGTGAGATTCCATCTCAAAAAAAAAAAAAGAGAGAGAGAGAGAAATGTTACATATCATGACATCTGGCTTCATCACTCTCTTTCTTTAAAACCTCAAATATCTCTTCACTGCCTATATAATAAAGTTCAGGCTTCTTAGTGTGGCATACAAAGTCCCCTATGACCTAGCCTCTGCCTATCCTATAAGTGTCGAGCATCTTTTATTTCATACTATATCCTTAAATAAAACCAAATAGCTTGTAGACACATACACACAATACATACAATCTATGCTTTTCACCAATACTTTGATAATGCTGATTCCCCTGTCTACAATATTTTCCCCATCTTTCTTTGCTTCAGGATCTCTCCTCTCCCATACTACCTTAAAAATGCCCCAGATATTATTATTTACCATTATATTGAAATTCCCTATTTAAATACCTTTCTACCACTAGAATGTAAGCTCTTTAAAAACAGGGATTTCATCCTCAGCAGCTAGTACAGTGCTTGAAGTGAACTGAGGCTCCAACTTCATAAGGAGGTCATTATTGAATAGCCAGTTCTCTGATAGCCATTTAGTTATTTCTAATCAGTGACTCTTGTAGTTGGGAGGAACCTTCTGGGTCATTCAGCCTTCCCTCACAGCCAAGATAACTCACAATTAAATATGGTAGACCATTCCAACCAACAGTTCTTATTTCAATACACATGGTGCCTTCCAATGACAGTAGAAATTAATATCATCAGTTTCTTAGGAAGCAATTTAGTGACATGTACTAATATTTACATGAGTTTATATTTGTATTGTATTTTTACATTTTTATTCCTTAAATGTTTATGTTTTTATTCTTAGCAATGTCTGTCTCAGAAATCTCTTGTCAGAAAACTATCCAAAAATATGGGGAAAAATTATTACATAGTAATGGTCATCAGAAAAATACTCATATAATAAGGAAAATTAGAAATAGACAACAGCAGGGGAGTTATTAAGTAAATTATGATGCATTCATAAAATAGAAATTGAAGAGTGGAGCAAGATGGCCAAATAGAAGGTTCTACCAAGTGTCGCCCATGCAAGAACACCAAATTTAACAACTATCTACATGAAAAAGTACCTTCATAAGAACCAAAAATCAGGTGAGCACTCACAGTGCCTAGATTTAACTTTATATCACTGAAAGAGGCACTGAAGAGGATAGGAAAGACAGCCTTGAATCACTGATTTCACCTGTCCCCCATCCCCTGGCCCCATCCCCTGGCAGTAGCTGTGTGGCATGGAGAAAGAATATTTGCGCTTGGGAGAAGCAGAGGGCAGTAATTGTAAGACTTTGCATTGAACTCAGTGCTACCCTGTCACAACTAAAAGTAAAACCATGCTAAACTCAGATGATGCCTGCCCATGGAGGGAGCATATAGACTAGCCCAAACTAGAGTGGAATCACACATCCCAGCAGTCAGAACTTGAGTTCCAGCAAGACTTCCCACTATGGGACGAAGTGTTCTTAAATGTGAAAGGCAGTCTAGGCCACAAGGACTGCAACTCCTAGGTGAGTCTGAGTGCTGAGCTGAGCTCGGAACCACTGGAATTGAGGGGCATATAACCTACTGAGACACCAGCTGGGGAGGATAAGGGAGTGCATGTACCACCCCTCCCCAACCCCAGGCTGCATAGCTTGTGACTCAGAAAGAAACCCCTTCCTTCCACTTGATGAGAGGAGAGAGAAGAGAGGATTTTGTCTTGTATCTTGAATGCCAGCTCAGCCACAGTAGGATAGAGCATTAGTAAAAGACATGAGGTCCCCATTCCAGGTCCCAGCTCCTGGACAACATTCCCAGACACATCCTGGGCCAGAAGGGAACCCACTATCTTGAAAGGAAGGACCCAGTTGTGGCAGGACCAATCATCTGCTGACTAAAGAGATGTCTGGCCTTGAATAACCACCAGCAATACCCAGGTAGTACGCCATGAGCCTTGGGTGAGACTCTGCGATGTGCTGAGTTCAGGTGAGACCCAGCACATTCCCAGGTGTGGTGGCTATGGTGAGATACTCCTTCTGCATGAGAAAAGCAGAGGGAAAAGTAACGGAAACATTTCTTGCACCTTAGGTACCAACTTGACTTACAGTGAGGTAGAGTACTGAGCAAGATCTTGGGGTTCCCAATTCTAGGCCTTGGCACCTGAACAGAATTTCTGGACCTGCCCTGGGCCAGAGGGTAGCCCACTGCCCTGAAGGGTGAGGCCCGGGCCTGGCAGCATTCACCACAAACTGATTGAAGAGCCCTTGGGCCTCAAGTTAACATCAGCAGTAGCCTGGCAGTACTTCCTGTGGGCCTGTGGTGCTGGTGGTGGTGGTGGTGGCCATGGGTTGAGATTCCTCTGTTTGTAAAAAGGGGAGAGAATAGTTGGAAGGACTGTGTCTCATGGTTTGAGTGCCATGTCAGCCACAGTAGAATAGAACACCAGGTAGATTTCTAAGGTTTTTTATTCCAGCTCCACCCAGGGCCTGAGGGAACTTGCTGCCTGAAAGGGAAGGACACAATTATGGCTGGCTTCACAATCTACTAATAGTAGATTCTTAAGGGCCTTGAGTGAATATAGGTGATAGGCAGGTAGTGGTTGAAGCAGGCCTTGGGTGGGACCTAATGCTGTGGTGCCTTCAGGTCTAACCCAGTGCAGTCCCAGTCTTGTTGTTATCTCCCCCTCCTTCCAGCTCCAGGCAGCTTAGCACAGAGAGAGACTCTGTATGTTTGGAAGAAAGTAAGGGAAGGGAACAAGAGTCTCTCCCTGGTAATCCAGGTAAATCTTCTGGATCTTATCCAAGACCATCAAGGTGGTCCCTCTATGAGTCTGCAAGAAGCACAGTATTACTGGACTAGTGGTGCTCCTTAATGCAGATACAGCTTAGATCACAATACCAAAGTCCTTTTGAATATCTGGAAAGCCTTCCCAAGAAGGATGGGTACAAATAAGCCCAGACTGCAAAGAATAAAATAAATACCTAACTCTTCAATTCACAGACATCGAAGAACATCCATATCCATCAAGGTCATTCAGGAAAACATGACATCACTAAATGAACTAAATAGAGCACCAGGGACCAATCCTGGAGAAACAGAGATATATGACCTTTCAGACAAAGAATTCAAAATACCTGTTTTGATGAAACTCAAAGAAATCCAAGACAATGCAAAGAAGGAATTCAGAATTCAGATAAATTTAACAAAGAGTTTGAAATAATTAAAAAGAATCAAACAGAAATTTCAGAGTAGAAAAATGCAATAATGAAGAATGCATCAAAGTCTTCTATCAGATAAATTTAACAAAGAGTTTGAAAGAATTAAGAAGAATCAAACAGAAATTTCAGAGTAGAAAAATGCAATAATGAAGAATGCATCAGAGTCTTCTAATAGCAGAATTCATCAAGCAGAAGAAAGAAATAGCATGAAGATAGGCCATTTGAAAATATACAGTCAGAGGAGGCAAAAGTAAAAAGAATTAAAAAAAAGGCTTGCCAACAAAGTCTAGCAAATAGTCTCAAAAGGGCAAATCTAAGAGTTATTGGCCTTAAAGAGGAGGTAGAGAAAGATATAGGAGTAGAAAGTTTATTCAAAGTAATAATGAGAACTTTCCAAACCTAGGAAACATATTGATATCCAAGTACAGGAAGGTTATAGAACAGCAAGCAGATTTAACCCAAAGAAGACTACCTCAAGGCATTTAATAATCAAACTTTCAAAGGTCAAGGATAAAGAAAGGATCCTAAAAGCAGTAAGAGAAAAGAAACAAATAACATACAAAGAGTTCCACTACCTCTGGCAGCAGACTCTTCAGCAGAATCCTTACCAACCAGGGGAGAGTGGTACGGAATATTTAAAGTGCTGAAGGGAAAAAAAGCCTATTACCCTATAATAGTATATCCAGTGAACATATCCTTCAAACATAAAGGAGAAATAGAGACTTCCCCAGACAACTAAAAGCAAAAGGGAGTACTTCAATCAGAAAGAAAAGTATGTTAATGAGCAATAAGAATTCATCTGAAGGTATACAACCCACTGGTAATACTAAGTACACAGAAAAACACAGAATATTATGGCATTGTAACTGTGGTGTGTAAACTACTCTTATCTTAAGTAGAAACACTGAAAGATGAACCAATCAAAAATAACTACAATAAATATTTAAGACATAGACAGTACAATAAGATGTAAAGAGAAACAACAAAATACTAAAAAGCAGAGGGAGAAAGTTAGAGTGTGGAGTTTTCATTGGTTTTCTTTTTGCTTATTTGTTTATGCAGTGTTATTATTAGCTTAAAATAATGGATGATAAGATAGTATTTGCAAGCTTCATGGTAACCACAAATCAAAAAACACAGAACAGATACACAGGAAACAAAAAGGAAGTAATTAAATCATACCACCAGAGAAAGTTACCTTCAATAAAATGAAGACAGAAAGGAAGGAAAGAAGGAAGAGAAGAGCACAAAACAACCAGAATACAAATAACAAAATGGCAGGAGTAAGTCCTTACTTATCAGCAATAACATTGAACATAAATAGACAAAACTCTCCAATTAAAAGACAGAGTGGCTGACCCAATGATCTATTGCCTACAAGAAAACCACTTCACCTAGAAAGACACAGACTGAAAATAAAGAGATAGAAAAAGATATTCCATGCCAATGGAAATTAAATAAAAGCGAAGAAGAGTTTGGAAGTTCCTTAAAAAACTAAAAATAGAGCTACCATATTATCCATCAATCTCACTGCTGGATATATACCCAAAAGAAAGGAAATCAGTATATCAAAGAGATATCTGCACTCCCATGTTTATTGAGGCACTATTCACAATAGCCAAGATTTGGAAGCAATCTAAGTGTGCATCAACAGATGAATGGATAAATAAAATGTACGTATACACAATGGGTACTATTCAGCCATAAAATAGAATGAGATCCTGTCATCTGCAAAAACTTGGATGGAACTGGAGGTCATAATGTTAAGTGAAATAAGCCAAGCACAGAAAGACAAATTTCACATGTTCTCTCTTATATGTGGGAGCTAAAAATTAAAGTGACCTCATGGAGATAGAGAGTAGAATGATGATTCCCAAAGGCTGGGAAGGGTAGTGGAAGGGGAGTGTGGATAGTTCATGTGTACAAAAAAGTAGATAGAATGAATAAGACCTACTATTTACAACCACAAGAGGGTAACTATAATCAATAATAATTCAGTTGTACATTTAAAAATAACCAAAAGACTATGTAATTTAATTGAGGTGATGGATACCCATTTACCCTGATGTGATTATTATGCATTGCATGCCTGTGTCAAAATATCTCATGCTCATGTAACCCAGAAATATATATATATATATACACATCTATAAAACACATATATATACACACACACATCTACTATGTACTAACAAAAATTAAAAACAAAAAAGTTTAAAAAGTATAATAGAAGTTAAATTTTGTCATTTTAAATGAAAAGTCACAATATAAAATCATCTATTCTATATAATGTTAATTATACAAAAAATGTTTAGAAAAAAAATCACTGAGAAGAAATGGTTGTTGATTATGGATGCTGTATATTCTCATTTTACTTTCTAAATTTTTCTAGTAAGCATGGATGATTTTTATAATAAGAAAAATTATGGTTTTTGTTATGCTTTGTTATTTGTTTTAAGTTCTGTTATTATTGTTGTTTTAAGGAACTATTACCCTTGTCTTAAGGAGTAAAAAAAAAAGATAAACTCAGTTTTTACTAAAAGTTGAGACTAGGCTACAAATATAGATGAAACTAGTGAGGCCTCTACCAGGACACGTAGATGTAGAAAATACTCAGAAGAGCAGGAACTGGTTTATTTAATAACCTCATTCTCCTCACGTGCTTCCAGCACCTCACCTGTGTTTCCATGATTTCTCTCTTAAGCATAGCCCAGCACACCCAATATAGTCCATCTCTTAAGCCCAGTGCAGTTTGTGTGTTCCATTCCTTATTCCCTTTTTGCCCATGCCTTTGTCACTCTTGTCTCACAGCAATTCAGAGTACCCCAGCTCTATGCCTTCTTCCTCAAACTTTATTTTACAAATGGGAACACTGAGGTACTTGGAATTCAAGTGACACTGTCAAGGTTTCACAATGAATTAGTAACACACCTAGGAATAGAACTCAGGCCTTATGGCTCCCATGACCACATATTCTAGTGTTCTCCAACTCAGTTTGCTAAAGGGACAGCTTCTTTCTTAAGCTTTTCAGAATAAGAGCCCTTAATTCAAAGCAAGTTTTTTTTAAAAAAAGAAGAAGAACGGTAGAATCTCCAGGAACCAATGAAAACAGAAACTTGTTTAGGGACTTTGAGAACTACTTGCACCCTGAAGTTATTCCCAGAGGACAGGTTGGAGAAACAAACAAGAGTCAATTACTATTTTGACTCCAATTATGTGGTTAAAAAAATAATAATAATAGAAACCATTCCCGCCTTTCATCCCTTGAATACTGTTGACTAAGGGAGGAGCTGATTAGAGCTGTTAGTCTGAAATGCTGAGCAGCTCTGGGCAAGAACCGTGCATTCCAAGCTGACGCTGTCCCTCCAGGAAAAACAGGGTGAAAACAGTCATTGATCACACATTCCATACTCTTTGCTTCCTCCTGACAAACAGAGTATGTTTACTAAGATTGCTATAAAAGGTATTTATCTAATTAGAGACTGTTTCCCCCTTTTATTAGTAAGCAATTAGAGCACACTTTAGTACATTAAGGAGGTTTTGTGAATCCAACTGCAAGCATATAAATTCTGTTATTGTGTAATTGTATATTGGGCATAAAACCACAGATTTTCTTCTACTTTGGCTTGACCATTTTTTAAAAGAAATCTAGGGTTTTCAAAGCTAATGCTTATGTAGTGAGTGTTTTTTAAAAACCTAGGGTAATACATATAATTTAGCCATTCTTTGGTTTTAAATCCAAACCAGAAAATGACACAAATTCCATACAAACATATATCAACTATTTATTCTGTCCTTCTTCATCTCAAAGCCTGGAGATAATTCTTTTGTTAAGTACAATGGTAGCATAGTATCACTCTTTAGCATAGAAACCATAAAGTTTATCTAGCCAAATAATTCCACAAACCCCTGATTTAAACCTCTGTAGCTCATGTGCATATGACTGAATTCATCTTAATTACATTATGGCCAGGCGTGGTGGCTCACCCCTGTAATCCCACCACTTTGGGAGGCCGAGGTGGACAGATCACCAGGTCAGGAGTTCGAGACCAGCCTAACCAACATGGAGAAACCCCATTGCTACTAAAAAAAATACAAAAAATTAGCCGGGCATGGTGGCACATGCCTGTAATCCCAGCTACTCGAGAGGCTGAGGCAGGAGAATCACTTGAACTCGAGAGGCAGAGGTTGTGGTGAGCCAAGATCATGCCATTGCACTGCAGCCTGGGCAACAAGAGTGAAATTCATTCCCAAAATAAATAAATAAATAAATAAATAAATAACGCTATGTTTGCAAGACAGGAGTGGGGAAGAAATGGAAAGATCATATCACTTTGACTATCAGCTTATTAGGTTAAATATATCAGGTTAGGTAGAGCCATATGACATTACTAATATTTGACAATTTCTTACTTACAAACACGGTAATTTCCTACGGTTCAATTTCTGTATATGTTGCACCAAGTTTTCACAAGGACATCATAAATACCAAAATAAAAACCATTGACTCACACTCTTAATAAACAACTTTTTCACTTATAAAAGTATCCAAAGACTTTGTAAATTACATTGGTAACATATTTTACTACTAGATGCCCTTGAGATCTTAGGCAAAACACTAGGCTTTTGGGACTCTGCTTCCTTCTCTGACAGATGAGAGGGTTGAACTAGAACTAAAAAAAAAAAAATTAAATTTCCATAAAAGGCATCACTAATCACAACTAGGACACAGTGTAGATAACAATGCTATTATGTTAAGGAAGCTGAGATCTATGTCATTATGGAAATATTTCATAGTATTGCATTTTTATATGCTCTAAGAAACCTTTAAATGCGCTGAATTAGACAATGAAGAACTGATTTACTAATTGACTGTATGATAATAAAAATTAATAATACTAATGAGAACAACTAACATTTATTGACTACAAAATATGAGTTACACACAAATATGATCTGGCTCTGTGTCCCCACCCAAATCTTATCTCGAATTGTAATCCCCCATAACAGGGGAGCAACCAAGTGAAAGGTGATTGGATCATGGGTCCGTTTTCCCCATGCTGTTCCTGTGACAGTGAACTCTCACAAGATCTGGTTGTTTGATAAGTGTGGGACTCTTCAGCCTTTGAGCACTCTTCTCTCTCCTGCCGCCTTCTGAAGAAGGTGCCTGCTTCCCCTTTTGCCATGATGGTAAGTTTCCTGAGGCCTATTCATCCATGCAGAACTGTGAGTCAATTAAACCTCTTTCCTTTATGAATTACCCAGTCTTGGGTAGTATGTTTATAGCAGTGTGAGAATGGACTAATACAACACTTAAGCACCTATTACATATTATCTCATTTGATTCTTATACCATACACACGAGCAGCGATGTGCTGGTAAATGCTTGACAAACAACTATCTCAGAGGACAAACAGCCCAGATTTGTAGTGTTTGCTGATTTCTACAGTGTAAATATTTTCACCTTGGCTGAATTCCAGCTACCATCCTGACTTCACAAACACAGCAGGGCTAGGAAGAGACACCCGGTAGCATACTATTATATAGTATTTCCACCATACAAGTACAGTAGACATAAGTAACTTCAAGAACACAGATAATAATAAAATTTAGTAAAATAATTAGAAAGTGATGGGTTCTGAGTATTATTTTTGTTTTAACATAAAAGCATAATTTATATAATTTAATTTATAATAAAGGCTGTGTATAAAAACTAGTTCACAAAGTTTTTGAACATTTAAGAGTTCTTATGAATCGAGGGCACCACTATATGGGAGGTTGACTTTACTAACCAGTTTCATTGAAAATAGGGAATAGTGGTTGGGCGCAGTGGCACATGCCTGTAATCCCAGAATTTTGGGAGGCCAAGGTGGGTGAATCACTAGAGGTCAGGAGTTCGAGACCAGCCTGACCAACATGGTGAAACCCCATCTCTACTAAAAATACAAAAAAAAAAAATTAGCCAGGCATGGTGGCACACGCCTGTAGCTACTTGGGAGGCTGAGGCAGGAGAATCGCTTGAACCCAGGAGGCAGAGGTTGCAGTGAGCCAAGATCGCACCACTGCACTCCAACTTGGGCAACAAGAGCAAAACTCCTTTTTATTTTCAGCTCCCCTGACCTGAAGGCCTGAGACTGGGCTTGGCTATCTAAGACCCCTCACTATCCACCTTGGCAGTGTATTGGTCCACAGGAGACAATAGTCCTTCCCTACCTTACAATGGAAACGCCATTGTAATTCATAGTAAGGAGTTAATAAAGACTTAACGGGTCTTTCTCCCAGAAGTATTTACATTTCAAAAACTACCTCTGAGCCTTCCTTGTCTCCCTTGCACCCCTCCTCACTGTTTGCTGCCCAGTAAAATGAGGCATTTGAACAGTCATGTATCAGATGGGGACATGCTCTTGGAAATGCATTGTCAGGTGATTTTGTTATTGTGCAAACATCATAGAGTGTACTTATACAAACCTAGATGATACACCCTACTACACACCTAAGCTATATGGTATAGCCCATTGCTACTAGGCTACAAACCTGTACAACATGTTACTATTTACACCAGCATCACCACAAACACGTGAGTAATGTGTTGCACTGAGATATTACAAAGTCTAGTATGTCACTTAGGCACTAGGAATTTTCAGCTCCATTATAATCTTATGAGATCAACATCGATTGAAACATTCTTATGTGGTGCATGACTGTAAATGATTTCTAAGTCCACTCCAAGCACTGAAGTTGTCTGACCTGCGGATTCTGAAAAATGCTAATGCCTTAGGTCAAAAAAAAGCTTGCCTGGGCCTGGGAGTTATGCTGAGGCAAGAGATACCTTCTGGCAGTGAAAGTGTCTTCTTACCTCCATTCACATTTTTCCTCAAACTACAGTTGTATTTATTCTCTTTTCCTCTATGTTCATTTATAATCCCACTGATACTACTCTCACAGTTTGGGTTGTTAAAACTGGGATCCTGAAAACACCTGACAGAATATGTAAAAGATGGTGTTTGTCTCTGTGTCCATCAACACACCGAAAATAAACCATGATTTTCAACAATGTGATTCTTTAGAAACCCTCAGCACAGAGTTCTTTCAGAGCAACACTGAAAACTTAAGTATTTCCCCAGGATAACAACAATAGCTGCAATTTATTAAGCAACTCTTATATGACAGGCATGCCTACTTGACTTTTTACAATAGTCCCTCCAACCCTTATCTGCAGGAGATATGTTACAAGGCCCCCAGTGGATGCTTGAAACTTCAGATAGTATCAAACCCTACATAGACTATGTTTTTTCCTATACATACATACTTATGATAAAGTTTAACTTAAAAATTAGACACAGTGAGAGATAAACAACAACAACTAATAATAAAATAGAACAATTATAACAGTATTCCAGCATAACTGCTCTTGTGCTTTGGTGCCATTATTAAGTAAAATAAAGGATACAAGAACACAAGCGCTTTTATGCCACAACAGTCTGATAACTGAGATGGCTACTAAATCCCTGGATGATTCACATCCTGTGCCAGTTGGAGCTGAGCAGCATAAAATTTCATCACACTACTTAGAATAGCTCACAATGTAAAACTTATACATTGTTTACTTCTGGAATTTTCCATTTAATATTTTCATACCATGGTTGACTGTGGGTAATTGAAACTGCAAAAGTGAAACCATGGATAAGGGTGGGACTACTGTATAAGTCTTATCTAATTTATCCTAATTCGAATGCCATCTCCATTCTACAAATGTCAAATGAGCTCAGAAAGTCCTGATAATTTGCACTGATTCTTATGGCTAATACTTTGGATCCAGGATTAGAATAAGACTTCATCAATTGCTACAGTACATCTATTCAGCACTCTGCCATTAATTTTTAAATTATATTCCAAGGAATCCTAAATGTCCTTTCAAGATATTCAAGGCTGTTAAGAGGATTGAGGGTGGGTGGGGGAAGAGAGGAGGGGGAAAGACCGCAAGGTAGCCTCAGTCCCTGTTCATGTCTTGTCTGTCGTGCTCACCTGCCAAATGTAAGCCCAGCATACACTCTTTTAGCTATTTTATGTACTGCATTAGGATTCCACATACTATTTCTCAGCTTAAAAAAAAAAAGGTTCAAAAACCATTGAACATACAGTGTGCTTTCTCCAATGTCCTACTGAAACCATCCCAGCTTTTGTCTAT